>NW_026699500.1:0-57667 GCF_030435755.1 Ochotona princeps
GCCAAATGGAGTTGTTCTCCCACAAGAACCACTCGGCTGATCCTTCTTCAATATGCCCTTCACCAACATGCAGTGTTTCCTTGATTGAATTAGCTCTCACACCAATATTTGCGTCTAGAGCCTTTGCATTGAGGGCTATCTGAAAACGGCTGTGGCGCTGAAGTTGCCTGTGAATGTGGAGTTGGTGGCATGTGAAACCCGCATGTGGAGCATTCGTTTGTGTGGGATGCTCTACCAGATTCATTTCAGTCCTAGCCATACAAAGGGCACTAAGCATAGAGTGTGAATACTGAGTTTCCTTGAGAGCTGCTTGGAAGCCTGATGGTGTGTGAAGTTAGTGAGCCAAATGGAGTTGTTCTCCCACAAGAACCACTCGGCTGATCCTTCTTCAATATGCCCTTCACCAACATGCAGTGTTTCCTTGATTGAATTAGCTCTCACACCAATATTTGCGTCTAGAGCCTTTGCATTGAGGGCTATCTGAAAACGGCTGTGGCGCTGAAGTTGCCTGTGAATGTGGAGTTGGTGGCATGTGAAACCCGCATGTGGAGCATTCGTTTGTGTGGGATGCTCTACCAGGTTCATTCCTCGATAATGCACTCAAAGGGCACTAAGCATAGAGTGTGAAAACTGAGTTTCCTTGAGAGCTGCTTGGAAGCCTGATGGTGTGTGAAGTTAGTGAGCCAAATGGAGTTGTTCTCCCACAAGAACCACTCGGCTGATCCTTCTTCAATATGCCCTTCACCAACATGCAGTGTTTCCTTGATTGAATTAGCTCTCACACCAATATTTGCGTCTAGAGCCTTTGCATTGAGGGCTATCTGAAAACGGCTGTGGCGCTGAAGTTGCCTGTGAATGTGGAGTTGGTGGCATGTGAAACCCGCATGTGGAGCATTCGTTTGTGTGGGATGCTCTACCAGATTCATTTCAGTCCTAGCCATACAAAGGGCACTAAGCATAGAGTGTGAAAACTGAGTTTCCTTGAGAGCTGCTTGGAAGCCTGATGGTGTGTGAAGTTAGTGAGCCAAATGGAGTTGTTCTCCCACAAGAACCACTCGGCTGATCCTTCTTCAATATGCCCTTCACCAACATGCAGTGTTTCCTTGATTGAATTAGCTCTCACACCAATATTTGCGTCTGGAGCCTTTGCATTGAGGGCTATCTGAAAACGGCTGTGGCGCTGAATTTGCCTCTGAATGTGGAGTTGGTGGCATGTGAAACCCGCATGTGGAGCATTCGTTTGTGTGGGATGCTCTACCAGGTTCATTCCTAGATAATGCACTCAAAGGGCACTAAGCATAGAGTGTGAAAACTGAGTTTCCTTGAGAGCTGCTTGGAAGCCTGATGGTGTGTGAAGTTAGTGAGCCAAATGGAGTTGTTCTCCCACAAGAACTACTCGGATGATCCTTCTTCAATATGCCCTTCACCAACATGCAGTGTTTCCTTGATTGAATTAGCTCTCACACCAATATTTGCGTCTAGAGCCTTTTCATTGAGGGCTATCTGAAAACGGCTGTGGCGCTGAAGTTGCCTGTGAATGTGGAGTTGGTGGCATGTGAAACCCGCATGTGGAGCATTCGTTTGTGTGGAATGCTGACCAAGCTTCATTTCAGTCCTAGGCACTCAAACGGCACTAAGCATAGAGTGTGAAAACTGAGTTTCCTTGAGAGCTGCTTGGAAGCCTGATGGTGTGTGAAGTTAGTGAGCCAAATGGAGTTGTTCTCCCACAAGAACCACTCGGCTGATCCTTCTTCAATATGCCCTTCACCAACATGCAGTGTTTCCTTGATTGAATTAGCTCTCACACCAATATTTGCGTCTAGAGCCTTTGCATTGAGGGCTATCTGAAAACGGCTGTGGCGCTGAAGTTGCCTGTGAATGTGGAGTTGGTGGCATGTGAAACCCGCATGTGGAGCATTCGTTTGTGTGGGATGCTCTACCAGGTTCATTCCTAGATAATGCACTCAAAGGGCACTAAGGATAAAGTGTGAAAACTGAGTTTCCTTGAGAGCTGCTTGGAAGCCTGATGGTGTGTGAAGTTAGTGAGCCAAATGGAGTTGTTCTCCCACAAGAACCACTCGGCTGATCCTTCTTCGATATGCCCTTCACCAACATGCAGTGTTTCCTTGATTGAATTAGCTCTCACACCAATATTTGCGTCTAGAGCCTTTGCTTTGAGGGCTATCTGAAAACGGCTGTGGCGCTGAAGTTGCCTGTGAATGTGGAGTTGGTGGCATGTGAAACCCGCATGTGGAGCATTCGTTTGTGTGGGATGCTCTACCAGGTTCATTCCTAGATAATGCATTCAAAGGGCACTAAACATAGAGTGTGAAAACTGAGTTTCCTTGAGAGCTGCTTGGAAGCCTGATGGTGTGTGAAGTTAGTGAGCCAAATGGAGTTGTTCTCCCACAAGAACTACTCGGCTGATCCTTCTTCAATATGCCCTTCACCAACATGCAGTGTTTCCTTGATTGAATTAGCTCTCACACCAATATTTGCGTCTAGAGCCTTTGCATTGAGGGCTATCTGAAAACGGCTGTGGCGCTGAAGTTGCCTGTGAATGTGGAGTTGGTGGCATGTGAAACCCGCATGTGGAGCATTCGTTTGTGTGGGATGCTCTACCAGGTTCATTTCAGTCCTAGCCATACAAAGGGCACTAAGCATAGAGTGTGAAAACTGAGTTTCCTTGAGAGCTGCTTGGAAGCCTGATGGTGTGTGAAGTTAGTGAGCCAAATGGAGTTGTTCTCCCACAAGAACCACTCGGCTGATCCTTCTTCAATATGCCCTTCACCAACATGCAGTGTTTCCTTGATTGAATTAGCTCTCACACCAATATTTGCGTCTAGAGCCTTTGCATTGAGGGCTATCTGAAAACGGCTGTGGCGCTGAAGTTGCCTGTGAATGTGGAGTTGGTGGCATGTGAAACCCGCATGTGGAGCATTCGTTTGTGTGGGATGCTCTACCAGGTTCATTCCTAGATAATGCACTCAAAGGGCACTAAGCATAGAGTGTGAAAACTGAGTTTCCTTGAGAGCTGCTTGGAAGCCTGATGGTGTGTGAAGTTAGTGAGCCAAATGGAGTTGTTCTCCCACAAGAACTACTCGGCTGATCCTTCTTCAATATGCCCTTCACCAACATGCAGTGTTTCCTTGATTGAATTAGCTCTCACACCAATATTTGCGTCTAGAGCCTTTGCATTGAGGGCTATCTGAAAACAGCTGTGGCGCTGAAGTTGCCTGTGAATGTGGAGTTGGTGGCATGTGAAACCCGCATGTGGAGCATTCGTTTGTGTGGGATGCTCTACCAGGTTCATTTCAGTCCTAGCCATACAAAGGGCACTAAGCATAGAGTGTGAAAACTGAGTTTCCTTGAGAGCTGCTTGGAAGCCTGATGGTGTGTGAAGTTAGTGAGCCAAATGGAGTTGTTCTCCCACAAGAACCACTCGGCTGATCCTTCTTCAATATGCCCTTCACCAACATGCAGTGTTTCCTTGATTGAATTATCTCTCACACCAATATTTGCGTCTAGAGCCTTTGCATTGAGGGCTCTCTGAAAACGGCTGTGGCGCTGAAGTTGCCTGTGAATGTGGAGTTGGTGGCATGTGAAACCCGCATGTGGAGCATTCGTTTGTGTGGGATGCTCTACCAGGTTCATTCCTAGATAATGCACTCAAAGGGCACTAAGCATAGAGTGTGAAAACTGAGTTTCCTTGAGAGCTGCTTGGAAGCCTGATGGTGTGTGAAGTTAGTGAGCCAAATGGAGTTGTTCTCCCACAAGAACCACTCGGCTGATCCTTCTTCAATATGCCCTTCACCAACATGCAGTGTTTCTTTGATTGAATTAGCTCTCACACCAATATTTGCGTCTAGAGCCTTTGCTTTGAGGGCTATCTGAAAACGGCTGTGGCGCTGAAGTTGCCTGTGAATGTGGAGTTGGTGGCATGTGAAACCCGCATGTGGAGCATTCGTTTGTGTGGGATGCTCCACCATGTTCATTCTTAGATAATGCACTCAAAGGGCACTAAGCATAGAGTGTGAAAACTGAGTTTCCTTGAGAGCTGCTTGGAAGCCTGATGGTGTGTGAAGTTAGTGAGCCAAATGGAGTTGTTCTCCCACAAGAACCACTCGGCTGATCCTTCTTCAATATGCCCTTCACCAACATGCAGTGTTTCCTTGATTGAATTAGCTCTCACACCAATATTTGCATATAGAGCCTTTGCATTGAGGGCTATCTGAAAACGGCTGTGGCGCTACACTTGCCTGTGAATGTGGAGTTGGTGGCATGTGAAACCCGCATGTGGAGCATTCGTTTGTGTGGGATGCTCACCAAGCTTCATTTCAGTCCTAGGCACTCAAAGGGCACTAAGCATAGAGTGTGAAAACTGAGTTTCCTTGAGAGCTGCTTGGAAGCCTGATGGTGTGTGAAGTTAGTGAGCCAAATGGAGTTGTTCTCCCACAAGAACCACTCGGCTGATCCTTCTTCAATATGTCCTTCACCAACATGCAGTGTTTCCTTGATTGAATTAGCTCTCACACCAATATTTGCGTCTAGAGCCTTTGCATTGAGGGCTATCTGAAAACGGCTGTGGCGCTGAAGTTGCCTGTGAATGTGGAGTTGGTGGCATGTGAAACCCGCATGTGGAGCATTCGTTTATGTGGGATGCTCTCCAAGCTTCATTTCAGTCCTAGGCACTCAAAGGGCGCTAAGCATAGAGTGTGAATACTGAGTTTCCTTGAGAGCTGCTTGGAAGCCTGATGGTGTGTGAAGTTAGTGAGCCAAATGGAGTTGTTCTCCCACAAGAACCACTCGGCTGATCCTTCTTCAATATGCCCTTCACCAACATGCAGTGTTTCCTTGATTGAATTAGCTCTCACACCAATATTTGTGTCTAGAGCCTTTGCATTGAGGACTATCTGAAAACGGCTGTGGCGCTGAATTTGCCTGTGAATGTGGAGTTGGTGGCATGTGAAACCCGCATGTGGAGCATTCGTTTGTGTGGGATGCTCTACCAGATTCATTTCAGTCCTAGCCATACAAAGGGCACTAAGCATAGAGTGTGAATACTGAGTTTCCTTGAGAGCTGCTTGGAAGCCTGATGGTGTGTGAAGTTAGTGAGCCAAATGGAGTTGTTCTCCCACAAGAACCACTCGGCTGATCCTTCTTCAATATGCTCTTCACCAACATGCAGTGTTTCCTTGATTGAATTAGCTCTCACACCAATATTTGCGTCTAGAGCCTTTGCATTGAGGGCTATCTGAAAACGGCTGTGGCGCTGAAGTTGCCTGTGAATGTGGAGTTGGTGGCATGTGAAACCCGCATGTGGAGCATTCGTTTGTGTCGGATGCTGACCAAGCTTCATTTCAGTCCTAGGCACACAAAGAGCACTAAGCATAGAGTGTGAAAACTGAGTTTCCTTGAGAGCTGCTTGGAAGCCTGATGGTGTGTGAAGTTAGTGAGCCAAATGGAGTTGTTCTCCCACAAGAACCACTCGGCTGATCCTTCTTCAATATGCCCTTCACCAACATGCAGTGTTTCCTTGATTGAATTAGCTCTCACACCAATATTTGCGTCTAGAGCCTTTGCATTGAGGGCTATCTGAAAACGGCTGTGGCGCTGAAGTTGCCTGTGAATGTGGAGTTGGTGGCATGTGAAACCCGCATGTGGAGCATTCGTTTATGTGGGATGCTCTCCAAGCTTCATTTCAGTCCTAGGCACTCAAAGGGCACTAAGCATAGAGTGTGAAAACTGAGTTTCCTTGAGAGCTGCTTGGAAGCCTGATGGTGTGTGAAGTTAGTGAGCCAAATGGAGTTGTTCTCCCACAAGAACCACTCGTCTGATCCTTCTTCAATATGCCCTTCACCAACATGCAGTGTTTCCTTGATTGAATTAGCTCTCACACCAATATTTGCGTCTAGAGCCTTTGCATTGAGGGCTATCTGAAAACGGCTGTGGCGCTGAAGTTGCCTGTGAATGTGAAGTTGGTGGCATGTGAAACCCGCATGTGGAGCATTCGTTTGTGTGGGATGCTCTACCAGGTTCATTCCTAGATAATGCACTCAAAGGGCACTAAGCATAGAGTGTGAAAACTGAGTTTCCTTGAGAGCTGCTTGGAAGCCTGATGGTGTGTGAAGTTAGTGAGCCAAATGGAGTTGTTCTCCCACAAGAACTACTCGGCTGATCCTTCTTCAATATGCCCTTCACCAACATGCAGTGTTTCCTTGATTGAATTAGCTCTCACACCAATATTTGCGTCTAGAGCCTTTGCATTGAGGGCTATCTGAAAACGGCTGTGGCGCTGAAGTTGCCTGTGAATGTGGAGTTGGTGGCATGTGAAACCCGCATGTGGAGCATTCGTTTGTGTGGAATGCTGACCAAGCTTCATTTCAGTCCTAGGCACTCAAACGGCACTAAGCATAGAGTGTGAAAACTGAGTTTCCTTGAGAGCTGCTTGGAAGCCTGATGGTGTGTGAAGTTAGTGAGCCAAATGGAGTTGTTCTCCCACAAGAACCACTCGGCTGATCCTTCTTCAATATGCCCTTCACCAACATGCAGTGTTTCCTTGATTGAATTAGCTCTCACACCAATATTTGCGTCTAGAGCCTTTGCATTGAGGGCTATCTGAAAACGGCTGTGGCGCTGAAGTTGCCTGTGAATGTGGAGTTGGTGGCATGTGAAACCCGCATGTGGAGCATTCGTTTGTGTGGGATGCTCTACCAGATTCATTTCAGTCCTAGCCATACAAAGGGCACTAAGCATAGAGTGTGAAAACTGAGTTTCCTTGAGAGCTGCTTGGAAGCCTGATGGTGTGTGAAGTTAGTGAGCCAAATGGAGTTGTTCTCCCACAAGAACCACTCGGCTGATCCTTCTTCAATATGCCCTTCACCAACATGCAGTGTTTCCTTGATTGAATTAGCTCTCACACCAATATTTGCGTCTGGAGCCTTTGCATTGAGGGCTATCTGAAAACGGATGTGGCGCTGAATTTGCCTGTGAATGTGGAGTTGGTGGCATGTGAAACCCGCATGTGGAGCATTCGTTTGTGTGGGATGCTCTACCAGGTTCATTCCTAGATAATGCACTCAAAGGGCACTAAGCATAGAGTGTGAAAACTGAGTTTCCTTGAGAGCTGCTTGGAAGCCTGATGGTGTGTGAAGTTAGTGAGCCAAATGGAGTTGTTCTCCCACAAGAACTACTCGGCTGATCCTTCTTCAATATGCCCTTCACCAACATGCAGTGTTTCCTTGATTGAATTAGCTCTCACACCAATATTTGCGTCTAGAGCCTTTGCATTGAGGGCTATCTGAAAACGGCTGTGGCGCTGAAGTTGCCTGTGAATGTGGAGTTGGTGGCATGTGAAACCCGCATGTGGAGCATTCGTTTGTGTGGGATGCTGACCAAGCTTCATTTCAGTCCTAGGCACTCAAACGGCACTAAGCATAGAGTGTGAAAACTGAGTTTCCTTGAGAGCTGCTTGGAAGCCTGATGGTGTGTGAAGTTAGTGAGCCAAATGGAGTTGTTCTCCCACAAGAACCACTCGGCTGATCCTTCTTCAATATGCCCTTCACCAACATGCAGTGTTTCCTTGATTGAATTAGCTCTCACACCAATATTTGCGTCTAGAGCCTTTGCATTGAGGGCTATCTGAAAACGGCTGTGGCGCTGAAGTTGCCTGTGAATGTGGAGTTGGTGGCATGTGAAACCCGCATGTGGAGCATTCGTTTGTGTGGGATGCTCTACCAGGTACATTCCTAGATAATGCACTCAAAGGGCACTAAGGATAGAGTGTGAAAACTGAGTTTCCTTGAGAGCTGCTTGGAAGCCTGATGGTGTGTGAAGTTAGTGAGCCAAATGGAGTTGTTCTCCCACAAGAACCACTCGGCTGATCCTTCTTCGATATGCCCTTCACCAACATGCAGTGTTTCCTTGATTGAATTAGCTCTCACACCAATATTTGCGTCTAGAGCCTTTGCTTTGAGGGCTATCTGAAAACGGCTGTGGCGCTGAAGTTGCCTGTGAATGTGGAGTTGGTGGCATGTGAAACCCGCATGTGGAGCATTCGTTTGTGTGGGATGCTCTACCAGGTTCATTTCAGTCCTAGCCATACAAAGGGCACTAAGCATAGAGTGTGAAAACTGAGTTTCCTTGAGAGCTGCTTGGAAGCCTGATGGTGTGTGAAGTTAGTGAGCCAAATGGAGTTGTTCTCCCACAAGAACCACTCGGCTGATCCTTCTTCAATATGCCCTTCACCAACATGCAGTGTTTCCTTGATTGAATTAGCTCTCACACCAATATTTGCGTCTAGAGCCTTTGCATTGAGGGCTATCTGAAAACGGCTGTGGCGCTGAAGTTGCCTGTGAATGTGGAGTTGGTGGCATGTGAAACCCGCATGTGGAGCATTCGTTTGTGTGGGATGCTCTACCAGGTTCATTCCTAGATAATGCACTCAAAGGGCACTAAGCATAGAGTGTGAAAACTGAGTTTCCTTGAGAGCTGCTTGGAAGCCTGATGGTGTGTGAAGTTAGTGAGCCAAATGGAGTTGTTCTCCCACAAGAACTACTCGGCTGATCCTTCTTCAATATGCCCTTCACCAACATGCAGTGTTTCCTTGATTGAATTAGCTCTCACACCAATATTTGCGTCTAGAGCCTTTGCATTGAGGGCTATCTGAAAACAGCTGTGGCGCTGAAGTTGCCTGTGAATGTGGAGTTGGTGGCATGTGAAACCCGCATGTGGAGCATTCGTTTGTGTGGGATGCTCTACCAGGTTCATTTCAGTCCTAGCCATACAAAGGGCACTAAGCATAGAGTGTGAAAACTGAGTTTCCTTGAGAGCTGCTTGGAAGCCTGATGGTGTGTGAAGTTAGTGAGCCAAATGGAGTTGTTCTCCCACAAGAACCACTCGGCTGATCCTTCTTCAATATGCCCTTCACCAACATGCAGTGTTTCCTTGATTGAATTAGCTCTCACACCAATATTTGCGTCTAGAGCCTTTGCTTTGAGGGCTATCTGAAAACGGCTGTGGCGCTGAAGTTGCCTGTGAATGTGGAGTTGGTGGCATGTGAAACCCGCATGTGGAGCATTCGTTTGTGTGGGATGCTCTACCAGATTCATTTCAGTCCTAGCCATACAAAGGGCACTAAGCATAGAGTGTGAATACTGAGTTTCCTTGAGAGCTGCTTGGAAGCCTGATGGTGTGTGAAGTTAGTGAGCCAAATGGAGTTGTTCTCCCACAAGAACTACTCGGCTGATCCTTCTTCAATATGCCCTTCACCAACATGCAGTGTTTCCTTGATTGAATTAGCTCTCACACCAATATTTGCGTCTAGAGCCTTTGCATTGAGGGCTATCTGAAAACGGCTGTGGCGCTGAAGTTGTCTGTGAATGTGGAGTTGGTGGCATGTGAAACCCGCATGTGGAGCATTCGTTTGTGTGGGATGCTCCACCATGTTCATTCTTAGATAATGCACTCAAAGGGCACTAAGCATAGAGTGTGAAAACTGAGTTTCCTTGAGAGCTGCTTGGAAGCCTGATGGTGTGTGAAGTTAGTGAGCCAAATGGAGTTGTTCTCCCACAAGAACCACTCGTCTGATCCTTCTTCAATATGCCCTTCACCAACATGCAGTGTTTCCTTGATTGAATTAGCTCTCACACCAATATTTGCATATAGAGCCTTTGCATTGAGGGCTATCTGAAAACGGCTGTGGCGCTGAAGTTGCCTGTGAATGTGGAGTTGGTGGCATGTGAAACCCGCATGTGGAGCATTCGTTTGTGTGGGATGCTCACCAAGCTTCATTTCAGTCCTAGGCACTCAAAGGGCACTAAGCATAGAGTGTGAAAACTGAGTTTCCTTGAGAGCTGCTTGGAAGCCTGATGGTGTGTGAAGTTAGTGAGCCAAATGGAGTTGTTCTCCCACAAGAACCACTCGGCTGATCCTTCTTCAATATGCGCTTCACCAACATGCAGTGTTTCCTTGATTGAATTAGCTCTCAAACCAATATTTGCGTCTAGAGCCTTTGCATTGAGGGCTATCTGAAAACGGCTGTGGCACTGAAGTTGCCTGAGAATGTGGAGTTGGTGGCATGTGAAACCCGCATGTGGAGCATTCGTTTGTGTGGGATGCTCCACCAGGTTCATTCCTAGATAATGCACTCAAAGGGCACTAAGCATAGAGTGTGAAAATGAGTTTCCTTGAGAGCTGCTTGGAAGCCTGATGGTGTGTGAAGTTAGTGAGCCAAATGGAGTTGTTCTCCCACAAGAACCACTCGGCTGATCCTTCTTCAATATGCCCTTCACCAACATGCAGTGTTTCCTTGATTGAATTAGCTCTCACACCAATATTTGTGTCTAGAGCCTTTGCATTGAGGACTATCTGAAAACGGCTGTGGCGCTGAATTTGCCTGTGAATGTGGAGTTGGTGGCATGTGAAACCCGCATGTGGAGCATTCGTTTGTGTGGGATGCTCTACCAGATTCATTTCAGTCCTAGCCATACAAAGGGCACTAAGCATAGAGTGTGAATACTGAGTTTCCTTGAGAGCTGCTTGGAAGCCTGATGGTGTGTGAAGTTAGTGAGCCAAATGGAGTTGTTCTCCCACAAGAACCACTCGGCTGATCCTTCTTCAATATGCCCTTCACCAACATGCAGTGTTTCCTTGATTGAATTAGCTCTCACACCAATATTTGCGTCTAGATCCTTTGCATTGAGGGCTATCTGAAAACGGCTGTGGCGCTGAAGTTGCCTGTGAATGTGGAGTTGGTGGCATGTGAAACCCGCATGTGGAGCATTCGTTTGTGTCGGATGCTGACCAAGCTTCATTTCAGTCCTAGGCACACAAAGAGCACTAAGCATAGAGTGTGAAAACTGAGTTTCCTTGAGAGCTGCTTGGAAGCCTGATGGTGTGTGAAGTTAGTGAGCCAAATGGAGTTGTTCTCCCACAAGAACCACTCGGCTGATCCTTCTTCAATATGTCCTTCACCAACATGCAGTGTTTCCTTGATTGAATTAGCTCTCACACCAATATTTGCGTCTAGAGCCTTTGCATTGAGGGCTATCTGAAAACGGCTGTGGCGCTGAAGTTGCCTGTGAATGTGGAGTTGGTGGCATGTGAAACCCGCATGTGGAGCATTCGTTTATGTGGGATGCTCTCCAAGCTTCATTTCAGTCCTAGGCACTCAAAGGGCACTAAGCATAGAGTGTGAATACTGAGTTTCCTTGAGAGCTGCTTGGAAGCCTGATGGTGTGTGAAGTTAGTGAGCCAAATGGAGTTGTTCTCCCACAAGAACCACTCGGCTGATCCTTCTTCAATATGCCCTTCACCAACATGCAGTGTTTCCTTGATTGAATTAGCTCTCACACCAATATTTGTGTCTAGAGCCTTTGCATTGAGGACTATCTGAAAACGGCTGTGGCGCTGAATTTGCCTGTGAATGTGGAGTTGGTGGCATGTGAAACCCGCATGTGGAGCATTCGTTTGTGTGGGATGCTCTACCAGATTCATTTCAGTCCTAGCCATACAAAGGGCACTAAGCATAGAGTGTGAATACTGAGTTTCCTTGAGAGCTGCTTGGAAGCCTGATGGTGTGTGAAGTTAGTGAGCCAAATGGAGTTGTTCTCCCACAAGAACCACTCGGCTGATCCTTCTTCAATATGCCCTTCACCAACATGCAGTGTTTCCTTGATTGAATTAGCTCTCACACCAATATTTGCGTCTAGAGCCTTTGCATTGAGGGCTATCTGAAAACGGCTGTGGCGCTGAAGTTGCCTGTGAATGTGGAGTTGGTGGCATGTGAAACCCGCATGTGGAGCATTCGTTTGTGTCGGATGCTGACCAAGATTCATTTCAGTCCTAGGCACACAAAGAGCACTAAGCATAGAGTGTGAAAACTGAGTTTCCTTGAGAGCTGCTTGGAAGCCTGATGGTGTGTGAAGTTAGTGAGCCAAATGGAGTTGTTCTCCCACAAGAACCACTCGGCTGATCCTTCTTCAATATGTCCTTCACCAACATGCAGTGTTTCCTTGATTGAATTAGCTCTCACACCAATATTTGCGTCTAGAGCCTTTGCATTGAGGGCTATCTGAAAACGGCTGTGGCGCTGAAGTTGCCTGTGAATGTGGAGTTGGTGGCATGTGAAACCCGCATGTGGAGCATTCGTTTATGTGGGATGCTCTAAAAGCTTCATTTCAGTCCTAGGCACTCAAAGGGCACTAAGCATAGAGTGTGAAAACTGAGTTTCCTTGAGAGCTGCTTGGAAGCCTGATGGTGTGTGAAGTTAGTGAGCCAAATGGAGTTGTTCTCCCACAAGAACCACTCGTCTGATCCTTCTTCAATATGCCCTTCACCAACATGCAGTGTTTCCTTGATTGAATTAGCTCTCACACCAATATTTGCGTCTAGAGCCTTTGCATTGAGGGCTATCTGAAAACGGCTGTGGCGCTGAAGTTGCCTGTGAATGTGAAGTTGGTGGCATGTGAAACCCGCATGTGGAGCATTCGTTTGTGTGGGATGCTCTACCAGGTTCATTCCTAGATAATGCACTCAAAGGGCACTAAGCATAGAGTGTGAAAACTGAGTTTCCTTGAGAGCTGCTTGGAAGCCTGATGGTGTGTGAAGTTAGTGAGCCAAATGGAGTTGTTCTCCCACAAGAACTACTCGGCTGATCCTTCTTCAATATGCCCTTCACCAACATGCAGTGTTTCCTTGATTGAATTAGCTCTCACACCAATATTTGCGTCTAGAGCCTTTGCATTGAGGGCTATCTGAAAACGGCTGTGGCGCTGAAGTTGCCTGTGAATGTGGAGTTGGTGGCATGTGAAACCCGCATGTGGAGCATTCGTTTGTGTGGAATGCTGACCAAGCTTCATTTCAGTCCTAGGCACTCAAACGGCACTAAGCATAGAGTGTGAAAACTGAGTTTCCTTGAGAGCTGCTTGGAAGCCTGATGGTGTGTGAAGTTAGTGAGCCAAATGGAGTTGTTCTCCCACAAGAACCACTCGGCTGATCCTTCTTCAATATGCCCTTCACCAACATGCAGTGTTTCCTTGATTGAATTAGCTCTCACACCAATATTTGCGTCTAGAGCCTTTGCATTGAGGGCTATCTGAAAACGGCTGTGGCGCTGAAGTTGCCTGTGAATGTGGAGTTGGTGGCATGTGAAACCCGCATGTGGAGCATTCGTTTGTGTGGGATGCTCTACCAGGTTCATTCCTAGATAATGCACTCAAAGGGCACTAAGGATAGAGTGTGAAAACTGAGTTTCCTTGAGAGCTGCTTGGAAGCCTGATGGTATGTGAAGTTAGTGAGCCAAATGGAGTTGTTCTCCCACAAGAACCACTCGGCTGATCCTTCTTCGATATGCCCTTCACCAACATGCAGTGTTTCCTTGATTGAATTAGCTCTCACACCAATATTTGCGTCTAGAGCCTTTGCTTTGAGGGCTATCTGAAAACGGCTGTGGCGCTGAAGTTGCCTGAGAATGTGGAGTTGGTGGCATGTGAAACCCGCATGTGGAGCATTCGTTTGTGTGGGATGCTCTACCAGGTTCATTCCTAGATAATGCACTCAAAGGGCACTAAACATAGAGTGTGAAAACTGAGTTTCCTTGAGAGCTGCTTGGAAGCCTGATGGTGTGTGAAGTTAGTGAGCCAAATGGAGTTGTTCTCTCACAAGAACTACTCGGCTGATCCTTCTTCAATATGCCCTTCACCAACATGCAGTGTTTCCTTGATTGAATTAGCTCTCACACCAATATTTGCGTCTAGAGCCTTTGCATTGAGGGCTATCTGAAAACGGCTGTGGCGCTGAAGTTGCCTGTGAATGTGGAGTTGGTGGCATGTGAAACCCGCATGTGGAGCATTCGTTTGTGTGGGATGCTCTACCAGGTTCATTTCAGTCCTAGCCAAAGAAAGGGCACTAAGCATAGAGTGTGAAAACTGAGTTTCCTTGAGAGCTGCTTGGAAGCCTGATGGTGTGTGAAGTTAGTGAGCCAAATGGAGTTGTTCTCCCACAAGAACCACTCGGCTGATCCTTCTTCAATATGCCCTTCACCAACATGCAGTGTTTCCTTGATTGAATTAGCTCTCACACCAATATTTGCGTCTAGAGCCTTTGCATTGAGGGCTATCTGAAAACGGCTGTGGCGCTGAAGTTGCCTGTGAATGTGGAGTTGGTGGCATGTGAAACCCGCATGTGGAGCATTCGTTTGTGTGGGATGCTCTACCAGGTTCATTTCAGTCCTAGCCAAAGAAAGGGCACTAAGCATAGAGTGTGAAAACTGAGTTTCCTTGAGAGCTGCTTGGAAGCCTGATGGTGTGTGAAGTTAGTGAGCCAAATGGAGTTGTTCTCCCACAAGAACCACTCGGCTGATCCTTCTTCAATATGCCCTTCACCAACATGCAGTGTTTCCTTGATTGAATTAGCTCTCACACCAATATTTGCGTCTAGAGCCTTTGCATTGAGGGCTATCTGAAAACGGCTGTGGCGCTGAAGTTGCCTGTGAATGTGGAGTTGGTGGCATGTGAAACCCGCATGTGGAGCATTCGTTTGTGTGGGATGCCGACCAAGCTTCATTTCGGTCTTAGGCACACAAAGAGCACTAAGCATAGAGTGTGAAAACTGAGTTTCCTTGAGAGCTGCATGGAAGCCTGATGGTGTGTGAAGTTAGTGAGCCAAATGGAGTTGTTCTCCCACAAGAACCCCTCGGCTGATTCTTCTTCAATATGCCCTTCACCAACATGCAGTGTTTCCTTGATTGAATTAGCTCTCACACCAATATTTGCGTCTAGAGCCTTTGCATTGAGGGCTATCTGAAAACAGCTGTGGCGCTGAAGTTGCCTGTGAATGTGGAGTTGGTGGCATGTGAAACCCGCATGTGGAGCATTCGTTTGTGTGGGATGCTCTACCAGATTCATTTCAGTCCTAGCCATACAAAGGGCACTAAGCATAGAGTGTGAAAACTGAGTTTCCTTGAGAGCTGCTTGGAAGCCTGATGGTGTGTGAAGTTAGTGAGCCAAATGGAGTTGTTCTCCCACAAGAACCACTCTGCTGATCCTTCTTCAATATGCCCTTCACCAACATGCAGTGTTTCCTTGATTGAATTAGCTCTCACACCAATATTTGCGTCTAGAGCCTTTGCATTGAGGGCTATCTGAAAACGGCTGTGGCGCTGAAGTTGCCTGTGAATGTGGAGTTGGTGGCATGTGAAACCCGCATGTGGAGCATTCGTTTGTGTGGGATGCTGACCAAGCTTTATTTCAGTCCTAGGCACACAAAGAGCACTAAGCATAGAGTGTGAAAACTGAGTTTCCTTGAGAGCTGCTTGGAAGCCTGATGGTGTGTGAAGTTAGTGAGCCAAATGGAGTTGTTCTCCCACAAGAACCACTCTGCTGATCCTTCTTCAATATGCCCTTGACCAACATGCAGTGTTTCCTTGATTGAATTAGCTCTCACACCAATATTTGCGTCTAGAGCCTTTGCATTGAGGGCTATCTGAAAACGGCTGTGGCGCTGAAGTGCCTGTGAATGTGGAGTTGGTGGCATGTGAAACCTGCATGTGGAGCATTCGTTTGTGTGGGATGCTGACCAAGCTTCTTTTCAGTCCTAGGCACACAAAGAGCACTAAGCATAGAGTGTGAAAACTGAGTTTCCTTGAGAGCTGCTTGGAAGCCTGATGGTGTGTGATGTTAGTGAGCCAAATGGAGTTGTTCTCCCACAAGAACCACTCGGCTGATCCTTCTTCAATATGCCCTTCACCAACATGCAGTGTTTCCTTGATTGAATTAGCTCTCACACCAATATTTGCGTCTAGAGCCTTTGCATTGAGGGCTATCTGAAAACGGCTGTGGCGCTGAAGTTGCCTGTGAATGTGGAGTTGGTGGCATGTGAAACCCGCATGTGGAGCATTCGTTTATGTGGGATGCTCTCCAAGCTTCATTTCAGTCCTAGGCACTCAAAGGGCACTAAGCATAGAGTGTGAAAACTGAGTTTCCTTGAGAGCTGCTTGGAAGCCTGATGGTGTGTGAAGTTAGTGAGCCAAATGGAGTTGTTCTCCCACAAGAACCACTCGGCTGATCCTTCTTCAATATGCCCTTCACCAACATGCAGTGTTTCCTTGATTGATTTAGCTCTCACACCAATATTTGCGTCTAGAGCCTTTGCATTGAGGGCTATCTGAAAACGGCTGTGGCGCTGAAGTTGCCTGTGAATGTGGAGTTGGTGGCATGTGAAACCCGCATGTGGAGCATTCGTTTGTGTGGGATGCTGACCAAGCTTCATTTCAGTCCTAGGCATACGAAGGGCACTAAGCATAGAGTGTGAAAACTGAGTTTCCTTGAGAGCTGCTTGGAAGCCTGATGGTGTGTGAAGTTAGTGAGCCAAATGGAGTTGTTCTCCCACAAGAACTACTCGGCTGATCCTTCTTCAATATGCCCTTCACCAACATGCAGTGTTTCCTTGATTGAATTAGCTCTCACACCAATATTTGCGTCTAGAGCCTTTGCATTGAGGGCTATCTGAAAATGGCTGTGGCGCTACACTTGCCTGTGAATGTGGAGTTGGTGGCATGTGAAACCCGCATGTGGAGCATTCGTTTGTATGGAATGCTGACCAAGCTTCATTTCAGTCCTAGGCACACAAACGGCACTAAGCATAGAGTGTGAAAACTGAGTTTCCTTGAGAGCTGCTTGGAAGCCTGATGGTGTGTGAAGTTAGTGAGCCAAATGGAGTTGTTCTCCCACAAGAACCACTCGTCTGATCCTTCTTCAATATGCCCTTCACCAACATGCAGTGTTTCCTTGATTGAATTAGCTCTCACACCAATATTTGCGTCTAGAGCCTTTGCATTGAGGGCTATCTGAAAACGGCTGTGGCGCTACACTTGCCTGTGAATGTGGAGTTGGTGGCATGTGAAACCCGCATGTGGAGCATTCGTTTGTGTGGGATGCTCTACCAGATTCATTTCAGTCCTAGCCATACAAAGGGCACTAAGCATAGAGTGTGAATACTGAGTTTCCTTGAGAGCTGCTTGGAAGCCTGATGGTGTGTGAAGTTAGTGAGCCAAATGGAGTTGTTCTCCCACAAGAACCACTCTGCTGATCCTTCTTCAATATGCCCTTGACCAACATGCAGTGTTTCCTTGATTGAATTAGCTCTCACACCAATATTTGCGTCTAGAGCCTTTGCATTGAGGGCTATCTGAAAACGGCTGTGGCGCTGAAGTTGCCTGTGAATGTGGAGTTGGTGGCATGTGAAACCCGCATGTGGAGCATTCGTTTGTGTGGGATGCTGACCAAGCTTCATTTCAGTCCTAGGCATACAAAGGGCACTAAGCATAGAGTGTGAAAACTGAGTTTCCTTGAGAGCTGCTTGGAAGCCTGATGGTGTGTGAAGTTAGTGAGCCAAATGGAGTTGTTCTCCCACAAGAACTACTCGGCTGATCCTTCTTCAATATGCCCTTCACCAACATGCAGTGTTTCCTTGATTGAATTAGCTCTCACACCAATATTTGCGTCTAGAGCCTTTGCATTGAGGGCTATCTGAAAACGGCTGTGGCGCTGAAGTTGCCTGTGAATGTGGAGTTGGTGGCATGTGAAACCCGCATGTGGAGCATTCGTTTGTATGGAATGCTGACCAAGCTTCATTTCAGTCCTAGGCACTCAAACGGCACTAAGCATAGAGTGTGAAAACTGAGTTTCCTTGAGAGCTGCTTGGAAGCCTGATGGTGTGTGAAGTTAGTGAGCCAAATGGAGTTGTTCTCCCACAAGAACCACTCGGCTGATCCTTCTTCAATATGCCCTTCACCAACATGCAGTGTTTCCTTGATTGAATTAGCTCTCACACCAATATTTGCGTCTAGAGCCTTTGCATTGAGGGCTATCTGAAAACGGCTGTGGCGCTGAAGTTGCCTGTGAATGTGGAGTTGGTGGCATGTGAAACCCGCATGTGGAGCATTCGTTTGTGTGGGATGCTCTACCAGATTCATTTCAGTCCTAGGCATACAAAGGGCACTAAGCATAGAGTGTGAAAACTGAGTTTCCTTGAGAGCTGCTTGGAAGCCTGATGGTGTGTGAAGTTAGTGAGCCAAATGGAGTTGTTTTCCCACAAGAACCACTCTGCTGATCCTTCTTCAATATGCCCTTGACCAACATGCAGTGTTTCCTTGATTGAATTAGCTCTCACACCAATATTTGCGTCTAGAGCCTTTGCATTGAGGGCTATCTGAAAACGGCTGTGGCGCTGAAGTTGCCTGTGAATGTGGAGTTGGTGGCATGTGAAACCCGCATGTGGAGCATTCGTTTGTGTGGGATGCTGACCAAGCTTTATTTCAGTCCTAGGCACACAAAGAGCACTAAGCATAGAGTGTGAAAAACTGAGTTTCCTTGAGAGCTGCTTGGAAGCCTGATGGTGTGTGAAGTTAGTGAGCCAAATGGAGTTGTTCTCCCACAAGAACCACTCTGCTGATCCTTCTTCAATATGCCCTTCACCAACATGCAGTGTTTCCTTGATTGAATTAGCTCTCACACCAATATTTGCGTCTAGAGCCTTTGCATTGAGGGCTATCTGAAAACGGCTGTGGCGCTGAAGTTGCCTGTGAATGTGGAGTTGGTGGCATGTGAAACCTGCATGTGGAGCATTCGTTTGTGTGGGATGCTGACCAAGCTTCTTTTCAGTCCTAGGCACACAAAGAGCACTAAGCATAGAGTGTGAAAACTGAGTTTCCTTGAGAGCTGCTTGGAAGCCTGATGGTGTGTGATGTTAGTGAGCCAAATGGAGTTGTTCTCCCACAAGAACCACTCGGCTGATCCTTCTTCAATATGCCCTTCACCAACATGCAGTGTTTCCTTGATTGAATTAGCTCTCACACCAATATTTGCGTCTAGAGCCTTTGCATTGAGGGCTATCTGAAAACGGCTGTGGCGCTGAAGTTGCCTGAGAATGTGGAGTTGGTGGCATGTGAAACCCGCATGTGGAGCATTCGTTTATGTGGGATGCTCTCCAAGCTTCATTTCAGTCCTAGGCACTCAAAGGGCACTAAGCATAGAGTGTGAAAACTGAGTTTCCTTGAGAGCTGCTTGGAAGCCTGATGGTGTGTGAAGTTAGTGAGCCAAATGGAGTTGTTCTCCCACAAGAACCACTCGGCTGATCCTTCTTCAATATGCCCTTCACCAACATGCAGTGTTTCCTTGATTGAATTAGCTTTCACACCAATATTTGCGTCTAGAGCCTTTGCATTGAGCGCTATCTGAAAACGGCTGTGGCGCTGAAGTTGCCTGTGAATGTGGAGTTGGTGGCATGTGAAACCCGCATGTGGAGCATTCGTTTGTGTGGGATGCTGACCAAGCTTCATTTCAGTCCTAGGCATACGAAGGGCACTAAGCATAGAGTGTGAAAACTGAGTTTCCTTGAGAGCTGCTTGGAAGCCTGATGGTGTGTGAAGTTAGTGAGCCAAATGGAGTTGTTCTCCCACAAGAACTACTCGGCTGATCCTTCTTCAATATGCCCTTCACCAACATGCAGTGTTTCCTTGATTGAATTAGCTCTCACACCAATATTTGCGTCTAGAGCCTTTGCATTGAGGGCTATCTGAAAACGGCTGTGGCGCTGAAGTTGCCTGTGAATGTGGAGTTGGTGGCATGTGAAACCCGCATGTGGAGCATTCGTTTCTGTGGGATGCTCTCCAAGCTTCATTTCAGTCCTAGGCACACAAAGGGCACTAAGCATAGAGTGTGAAAACTGAGTTTCCTTGAGAGCTGCTTGGAAGCCTGATGGTGTGTGACGTTAGTGAGCCAAATGGAGTTGTTCTCCCACAAGAACCACTCGGCTGATCCTTCTTCAATATGCCCTTCACCAACATGCAGTGTTTCCTTGATTGAATTAGCTCTCACACCAATATTTGCGTCTAGAGCCTTTGCATTGAGGGCTATCTGAAAACGGCTGTGGCGCTGAAGTTGCCTGTGAATGTGGAGTTGGTGGCAAGTGAAAGCCGCATATGGAGCATTCGTTTGTGTGGGATGCTCTACCAGGTTCATTCCTAGATAATGCACTCAAAGGGCACTAAGCATAGAGTGTGAAAACTGAGTTTCCTTGAGAGCTGCTTGGAAGCCTGATGGTGTGTGAAGTTAGTGAGCCAAATGGAGTTGTTCTCCCACAAGAACCACTCGGCTGATTCTTCTTCAATATGCCCTTCACCAACATGCAGTGTTTCCTTGATTGAATTAGCTCTCACACCAATATTTGCGTCTAGAGCCTTTGCTTTGAGGGCTATCTGAAAACGGCTGTGGCGCTGAAGTTGCCTGTGAATGTGGAGTTGGTGGCATGTGAAACCCGCATGAGGAGCATTCGTTTGTGTGGGATGCTCTACCAGGTTCATTCCTAGATAATGCACTCAAAGGGCACTAAGCATAGAGTGTGAAAACTGAGTTTCCTTGAGAGCTGCTTGGAAGCCTGATGGTGTGTGAAGTTAGTGAGCCAAATGGAGTTGTTCTGCCACAAGAACCACTCGGCTGATCCTTCTTCAATATGCCCTTCACCAACATGCAGTGTTTCCTTGATTGAATTAGCTCTCACACCAATATTTGCGTCTAGAGCCTTTGCATTGAGGGCTATCTGAAAACGGCTGTGGCGCTGAAGTTGCCTGTGAATGTGGAGTTGGTGGCATGTGAAACCCGCATGTGGAGCATTCGTTTGTGTGGGATGCTGACCAAACTTCATTTCAGTCCTAGGCACTCAAACGGCACTAAGCATAGAGTGTGAAAACTGAGTTTCCTTGAGAGCTGCTTGGAAGCCTGATGGTGTGTGAAGTTAGTGAGCCAAATGGAGTTGTTCTCCCACAAGAACCACTCGGCTGATCCTTCTTCAATATGCCCTTCACCAACATGCAGTGTTTCCTTGATTGAATTAGCTCTCACACCAATATTTGCGTCTAGAGCCTTTGCATTGAGGGCTATCTGAAAACGGCTGTGGCGCTGAAGTTGCCTGAGAATTTGGAGTTGGTGGCATGTGAAACCCGCATGTGGAGCATTCGTTTGTGTGGGATGCTCTACCAGGTTCATTTCAGTCGTAGCCAAAGAAAGGGCACTAAGCATAGAGTGTGAAAACTGAGTTTCCTTGAGAGCTGCTTGGAAGCCTGATGGTGTGTGAAGTTAGTGAGCCAAATGGAGTTGTTCTCCCACAAGAACCACTCGGCTGATTCTTCTTCAATATGCCCTTCACCAACATGCAGTGTTTCCTTGATTGAATTAGCTCTCACACCAATATTTGCGTCTAGAGCCTTTGCTTTGAGGGCTATCTGAAAACAGCTGTGGCGCTGAAGTTGCCTGTGAATGTGGAGTTGGTGGCATGTGAAACCCGCATGTGGAGCTTTCGTTTGTGTGGGATGCTCTACCAGGTTCATTTCATTCCTAGATAATGCACTCAAAGGGCACTAAGCATAGAGTGTGAAACTGAGTTTCCTTGAGAGCTGCTTCTAAGCCTGATGGTGTGTGAAGTTAGTGAGCCAAATGGAGTTGTTCTCCCACAAGAACCACTCGGCTGATCCTTCTTCAATATGCCCTTCACCAACATGCAGTGTTTCCTTGATTGAATTAGCTCTCACACCAATATTTGCGTCTAGAGCCTTTGCATTGAGGGCTATCTGAAAACGGCTGAGGCGCTGAAGTTGCCTGTGAATGTGGAGTTGGTGGCATGTGAAACCCGCATGTGGAGCATTCGTTTGTGTGGGATGCTCTACCAGGTTCATTTCAGTCCTAGGCACTCAAAGGGCACTAAGCATAGAGTGTGAAAACTGAGTTTCCTTGAGAGCTGCTTGGAAGCCTGATGGTGTGTGAAGTTAGTGAGCCAAATGGAGTTGTTCTCCCACAAGAACCACTCGGCTGATCCTTCTTCAATATGCCCTTCACCAACATGCAGTGTTTCCTTGATTGAATTAGCTCTCACACCAATATTTGCGTCTAGAGCCTTTGCATTGAGGGCTATCTGAAAACGGCTGTGGCGCTGAAGTTGCCTGTGAATGTGGAGTTGGTGGCATGTGAAACCCGCATGAGGAGCATTCGTTTGTGTGGGATGCTCTACCAGGTTCATTCCTAGATAATGCACTCAAAGGGCACTAAGCATAGAGTGTGAAAACTGAGTTTCCTTGAGAGCTGCTTGGAAGCCTGATGGTGTGTGACGTTAGTGAGCCAAATGGAGTTGTTCTGCCACAAGAACCACTCGGCTGATCCTTCTTCAATATGCCCTTCACCAACATGCAGTGTTTCCTTGATTGAATTAGCTCTCACACCAATATTTGCGTCTAGAGCCTTTGCATTGAGGGCTATCTGAAAACGGCTGTGGCGCTGAAGTTGCCTGTGAATGTGGAGTTGGTGGCATGTGAAACCCGCATGTGGAGCATTCGTTTGTGTGGGATGCTGACCAAACTTCATTTCAGTCCTAGGCACTCAAACGGCACTAAGCATAGAGTGTGAAAACTGAGTTTCCTTGAGAGCTGCTTGGAAGCCTGATGGTGTGTGAAGTTAGTGAGCCAAATGGAGTTGTTCTCCCACAAGAACCACTCGGCTGATCCTTCTTCAATATGCCCTTCACCAACATGCAGTGTTTCCTTGATTGAATTAGCTCTCACACCAATATTTGCGTCTAGAGCCTTTGCATTGAGGGCTATCTGAAAACGGCTGTGGCGCTGAAGTTGCCTGAGAATTTGGAGTTGGTGTCATGTGAAACCCGCATGTGGAGCATTCGTTTGTGTGGGATGCTCTACCAGGTTCATTTCAGTCGTAGCCAAAGAAAGGGCACTAAGCATAGAGTGTGAAAACTGAGTTTCCTTGAGAGCTGCTTGGAAGCCTGATGGTGTGTGAAGTTAGTGAGCCAAATGGAGTTGTTCTCCCACAAGAACCACTCGGCTGATTCTTCTTCAATATGCCCTTCACCAACATGCAGTGTTTCCTTGATTGAATTAGCTCTCACACCAATATTTGCGTCTAGAGCCTTTGCTTTGAGGGCTATCTGAAAACAGCTGTGGCGCTGAAGTTGCCTGTGAATGTGGAGTTGGTGGCATGTGAAAGCCGCATGTGGAGCTTTCGTTTGTGTGGGATGCTCTACCAGGTTCATTCCTAGATAATGCACTCAAAGGGCACTAAGCATAGAGTGTGAAACTGAGTTTCCTTGAGAGCTGCTTGGAAGCCTGATGGTGTGTGACGTTAGTGAGCCAAATGGAGTTGTTCTCCCACAAGAACCACTCGGCTGATCCTTCTTCAATATGCCCTTCACCAACATGCAGTGTTTCCTTGATTGAATTAGCTCTCACACCAATATTTGCGTCTAGAGCCTTTGCATTGAGGGCTATCTGAAAACGGCTGAGGCGCTGAAGTTGCCTGTGAATGTGGAGTTGGTGGCATGTGAAACCCGCATGTGGAGCATTCGTTTGTGTGGGATGCTCTACCAGGTTCATTTCAGTCCTAGGCACTCAAAGGGCACTAAGCATAGAGTGTGAAAACTGAGTTTCCTTGAGAGCTGCTTGGAAGCCTGATGGTGTGTGAAGTTAGTGAGCCAAATGGAGTTGTTCTCCCACAAGAACCACTCGGCTGATCCTTCTTCAATATGCCCTTCACCAACATGCAGTGTTTCCTTGATTGAATTAGCTCTCACACCAATATTTGCGTCTAGAGCCTTTGCATTGAGGGCTATCTGAAAACGGCTGTGGCGCTGAAGTTGCCTGTGAATGTGGAGTTGGTGGCATGTGAAACCCGCATGTGGAGCATTCGTTTGTGTGGGATGCTCTACCAGGTTCATTCCTAGATAATGCACTCAAAGGGCACTAAGCATAGAGTGTGAAAACTGAGTTTCCTTGAGAGCTGCTTGGAAGCCTGATGGTGTGTGAAGTTAGTGAGCCAAATGGAGTTGTTCTCCCACGAGAACCACTCGGCTGATCCTTCTTCAATATGCCCTTCACCAACATGCAGTGTTTCCTTGATTGAATTAGCTCTCACACCAATATTTGCGTCTAGAGCCTTTGCTTTGAGGGCTATCTGAAAACGGCTGTGGCGCTGAAGTTGCCTGTGAATGTGGAGTTGGTGGCATGTGAAACCCACAGGTGCATTCGTTTGTGTGGGATGCTCTACCAGGTTCATTTCAGTCCTAGCCATACAAAGGGCACTAAGCATAGAGTGTGAAAACTGAGTTTCCTTGAGAGCTGCTTGGAAGCCTGATGGTGTGTGAAGTTAGTGAGCCAAATGGAGTTGTTCTCCCACAAGAACCACTCGGCTGATCCTTCTTCAATATGCCCTTCACCAACATGCAGTGTTTCCTTGATTGAATTAGCTCTCACACCAATATTTGCGTCTAGAGCCTTTGCATTGAGGGCTATCTGAAAACGGCTGTGGCGCTGAAGTTGCCTGAGAATTTGGAGTTGGTGGCATGTGAAACCCGCATGTGGAGCATTCGTTTGTGTGGGATGCTCTACCAGGTTCATTTCAGTCGTAGCCAAAGAAAGGGCACTAAGCATAGAGTGTGAAAACTGAGTTTCCTTGAGAGCTGCTTGGAAGCCTGATGGTGTGTGAAGTTAGTGAGCCAAATGGAGTTGTTCTCCCACAAGAACCACTCGGCTGATTCTTCTTCAATATGCCCTTCACCAACATGCAGTGTTTCCTTGATTGAATTAGCTCTCACACCAATATTTGCGTCTAGAGCCTTTGCTTTGAGGGCTATCTGAAAACAGCTGTGGCGCTGAAGTTGCCTGTGAATGTGGAGTTGGTGGCATGTGAAAGCCGCATGTGGAGCTTTCGTTTGTGTGGGATGCTATACCAGGTTCATTCCTAGATAATGCACTCAAAGGGCACTAAGCATAGAGTGTGAAACTGAGTTTCCTTGAGAGCTGCTTGGAAGCCTGATGGTGTGTGACGTTAGTGAGCCAAATGGAGTTGTTCTCCCACAAGAACCACTCGGCTGATCCTTCTTCAATATGCCCTTCACCAACATGCAGTGTTTCCTTGATTGAATTAGCTCTCACACCAATATTTGCGTCTAGAGCCTTTGCATTGAGGGCTATCTGAAAACGGCTGAGGCGCTGAAGTTGCCTGTGAATGTGGAGTTGGTGGCATGTGAAACCCGCATGTGGAGCATTCGTTTGTGTGGGATGCTCTACCAGGTTCATTTCAGTCCTAGGCACTCAAAGGGCACTAAGCATAGAGTGTGAAAACTGAGTTTCCTTGAGAGCTGCTTGGAAGCCTGATGGTGTGTGAAGTTAGTGAGCCAAATGGAGTTGTTCTCCCACAAGAACCACTCGGCTGATCCTTCTTCAATATGCCCTTCACCAACATGCAGTGTTTCCTTGATTGAATTAGCTCTCACACCAATATTTGCGTCTAGAGCCTTTGCATTGAGGGCTATCTGAAAACGGCTGTGGCGCTGAAGTTGCCTGTGAATGTGGAGTTGGTGGCATGTGAAACCCACATGTGCATTCGTTTGTGTGGGATGCTCTACCAGGTTCATTTCAGTCCTAGCCATACAAAGGGCACTAAGCATAGAGTGTGAAAACTGAGTTTCCTTGAGAGCTGCTTGGAAGCCTGATGGTGTGTGAAGTTAGTGAGCCAAATGGAGTTGTTCTCCCACAAGAACCACTCGGCTGATCCTTCTTCAATATGCCCTTCACCAACATGCCATGTTTCCTTGATTGAATTAGCTCTCAAACCAATATTTGCGTCTAGAGCCTTTGCATTGAGGGCTATCTGAAAACGGCTGTGGCGCTGAAGTTGCCTGTGAATGTGGAGTTGGTGGCATGTGAAACCCGCATGTGGAGCATTCGTTTGTGTGGGATGCTGACCAAACTTCACTTCCGTCCTAGGCACTCAAAGGGCACTAAGCATAGAGTGTGAAAACTGAGTTTCCTTGAGAGCTGCTTGGAAGCCTGATGGTGTGTGAAGTTAGTGAGCCAAATGGAGTTGTTCTCCCACAAGAACCACTCGGCTGATCCTTCTTCAATATGCCCTTCACCAACATGCAGTGTTTCTTTGATTGAATTAGCTCTCACACCAATATTTGCGTCTAGAGCCTTTGCATTGAGGGCTATCTGAAAACGGCTGTGGCGCTGAAGTTGCCTGTGAATGTGGAGTTGGTGGCATGTGAAACCCACAGGTGCATTCGTTTGTGTGGGATGCTCTACCAGGTTCATTTCAGTCCTAGCCATACAAAGGGCACTAAGCATAGAGTGTGAAAACTGAGTTTCCTTGAGAGCTGCTTGGAAGCCTGATGGTGTGTGAAGTTAGTGAGCCAAATGGAGTTGTTCTCCCACAAGAACCACTCGGCTGATCCTTCTTCAATATGCCCTTCACCAACATGCCATGTTTCCTTGATTGAATTAGCTCTCACACCAATATTTGCGTCTAGAGCCTTTGCATTGAGGGCTATCTGAAAACGGCTGTGGCGCTGAAGTTGCCTGTGAATGTGGAGTTGGTGGCATGTGAAACCCGCATGTGGAGCATTCGTTTGTGTGGGATGCTCTACCAGGTTCATTTCAGTCGTAGCCAAAGAAAGGGCACTAAGCATAGAGTGTGAAAACTGTGTTTCCTTGAGAGCTGCTTGGAAGCCTGATGGTGTGTGAAGTTAGTGAGCCAAATGGAGTTGTTCTCCCACAAGAACCACTCGGCTGATCCTTCTTCAAAATGCCCTTCACCAACATGCAGTGTTTCCTTGATTGAGTTAGCTCTCACACCAATATTTGCGTCTAGAGCCTTTGCTTTGAGGGCTATCTAAAACGGCTGTGGCGCTGAAGTTGCCTGTGAATGTGGAGTTGGTGGCATGTGAAACCCGCATGTGGAGCATTCGTTTGTGTGGGATGCTCTACCAGGTTCATTCCTAGATAATGCACTCAAAGGGCCCTAAGCATAGAGTGTGAAAACTGAGTTTCCTTGAGAGCTGCTTGGAAGCCTGATGGTGTGTGACGTTAGTGAGCCAAATGGAGTTGTTCTCCAACAAGAACCACTCGGCTGATCCTTCTTCAATATGCCCTTCACCAACATGCAGTGTTTCCTTGATTGAATTAGCTCTCACACCAATATTTGCGTCTAGAGCCTTTGCATTGAGGGCTATCTGAAAACGGCTGTGGCGCTGAAGTTGCCTGTGAATGTGGAGTTGGTGGCATGTGAAACCCGCATGTGGAGCATTCGTTTGTGTGGGATGCTCTACCAGGTTCATTTCAGTCCTAGCCATACAAAGGGCACTAAGCATAGAGTGTGAATACTGAGTTTCCTTGAGAGCTGCTTGGAAGCCTGATGGTGTGTGAAGTTAGTGAGCCAAATGGAGTTGTTCTCCCACAAGAACCCCTCGGCTGATTCTTCTTCAATATGCCCTTCACCAACATGCAGTGTTTCCTTGATTGAATTAGCTCTCACACCAATATTTGCGTCTAGAGCCTTTGCATTGAGGGCTATCTGAAAACGGCTGTGGCGCTGAAGTTGCCTGTGAATGTGGAGTTGGTGGCATGTGAAACCCACATGTGGAGCATTCGTTTGTGTGGGATGCTCTACCAGGTTCATTCCTAGATAATGCACTCAAAGGGCACTAAGCATAGAGTGTGAAAACTGAGTTTCCTTGAGAGCTGCTTGGAAGCCTGATGGTGTGTGAAGTTAGTGAGCCAAATGGAGTTGTTCTCCCACAAGAACCACTCGGCTGATCCTTCTTCAATATGCCCTTCACCAACATGCAGTGTTTCCTTGATTGAATTAGCTCTCACACCAATATTTGCGTCTAGAGCCTTTGCATTGAGGGCTATCTGAAAACGGCTGTGGCGCTGAAGTTGCCTGTGAATGTGGAGTTGGTGGCATGTGAAACCCGCATGTGGAGCATTCGTTTGTGTGGGATGCTCTACCAGGTTCATTTCAGTCCTAGCCATACAAAGGGCACTAAGCATAGAGTGTGAAACTGAGTTTCCTTGAGAGCTGCTTGGAAGCCTGATGGTGTGTGACGTTAGTGAGCCAAATGGAGTTGTTCTCCCACAAGAACCACTCGGCTGATCCTTCTTCAATATGCCCTTCACCAACATGCAGTGTTTCCTTGATTGAATTAGCTCTCACACCAATATTTGCGTCTAGAGCCTTTGCATTGAGGGCTATCTGAAAACGGCTGAGGCGCTGAAGTTGCCTGTGAATGTGGAGTTGGTGGCATGTGAAACCCGCATGTGGAGCATTCGTTTGTGTGGGATGCTCTACCAGGTTCATTTCAGTTCTAGGCACTCAAAGGGCACTAAGCATAGAGTGTGAAAACTGAGTTTCCTTGAGAGCTGCTTGGAAGCCTGATGGTGTGTGAAGTTAGTGAGCCAAATGGAGTTGTTCTCCCACAAGAACCACTCGGCTGATCCTTCTTCAATATGCCCTTCACCAACATGCAGTGTTTCCTTGATTGAATTAGCTCTCACACCAATATTTGCGTCTAGAGCCTTTGCATTGAGGGCTATCTGAAAACGGCTGTGGCGCTGAAGTTGCCTGTGAATGTGGAGTTGGTGGCATGTGAAACCCGCATGTGGAGCATTCGTTTGTGTGGGATGCTCTACCAGGTTCATTCCTAGATAATGCACTCAAAGGGCACTAAGCATAGAATGTGAAAACTGAGTTTCCTTGAGAGCTGCTTGGAAGCCTGATGGTGTGTGAAGTTAGTGAGCCAAATGGAGTTGTTCTCCCACGAGAACCACTCGGCTGATCCTTCTTCAATATGCCCTTCTCCAACATGCAGTGTTTCCTTGATTGAATTAGCTCTCACACCAATATTTGCGTCTAGAGCCTTTGCATTGAGGGCTATCTGAAAACGGCTGTGGCGCTGAAGTTGCCTGTGAATGTGGAGTTGGTGGCATGTGAAACCCACATGTGCATTCGTTTGTGTGGGATGCTCTACCAGGTTCATTTCAGTCCTAGCCATACAAAGGGCACTAAGCATAGAGTGTGAAAACTGAGTTTCCTTGAGAGCTGCTTGGAAGCCTGATGGTGTGTGAAGTTAGTGAGCCAAATGGAGTTGTTCTCCCACAAGAACCACTCGGCTGATCCTTCTTCAATATGCCCTTCACCAACATGCCATGTTTCCTTGATTGAATTAGCTCTCAAACCAATATTTGCGTCTAGAGCCTTTGCATTGAGGGCTATCTGAAAACGGCTGTGGCGCTGAAGTTGCCTGTGAATGTGGAGTTGGTGGCATGTGAAACCCGCATGTGGAGCATTCGTTTGTGTGGGATGCTGACCAAACTTCACTTCCGTCCTAGGCACTCAAAGGGCACTAAGCATAGAGTGTGAAAACTGAGTTTCCTTGAGAGCTGCTTGGAAGCCTGATGGTGTGTGAAGTTAGTGAGCCAAATGGAGTTGTTCTCCCACAAGAACCACTCGGCTGATCCTTCTTCAATATGCCCTTCACCAACATGCAGTGTTTCCTTGATTGAATTAGCTCTCACACCAATATTTGCGTCTAGAGCCTTTGCATTGAGGGCTATCTGAAAACGGCTGTGGCGCTGAAGTTGCCTGTGAATGTGGAGTTGGTGGCATGTGAAACCCACAGGTGCATTCGTTTGTGTGGGATGCTCTACCAGGTTCATTTCAGTCCTAGCCATACAAAGGGCACTAAGCATAGAGTGTGAATACTGAGTTTCCTTGAGAGCTGCTTGGAAGCCTGATGGTGTGTGAAGTTAGTGAGCCAAATGGAGTTGTTCTCCCACAAGAACCCCTCGGCTGATTCTTCTTCAATATGCCCTTCACCAACATGCAGTGTTTCCTTGATTGAATTAGCTCTCACACCAATATTTGCGTCTAGAGCCTTTGCATTGAGGGCTATCTGAAAACGGCTGTGGCGCTGAAGTTGCCTGTGAATGTGGAGTTGGTGGCATGTGAAACCCACATGTGGAGCATTCGTTTGTGTGGGATGCTCTACCAGGTTCATTCCTAGATAATGCACTCAAAGGGCACTAAGCATAGAGTGTGAAAACTGAGTTTCCTTGAGAGCTGCTTGGAAGCCTGATGGTGTGTGAAGTTAGTGAGCCAAATGGAGTTGTTCTCCCACAAGAACCACTCGGCTGATCCTTCTTCAATATGCCCTTCACCAACATGCAGTGTTTCCTTGATTGAATTAGCTCTCACACCAATATTTGCGTCTAGAGCCTTTGCATTGAGGGCTATCTGAAAACGGCTGTGGCGCTGAAGTTGCCTGTGAATGTGGAGTTGGTGGCATGTGAAACCCGCATGTGGAGCATTCGTTTGTGTGGGATGCTCTACCAGGTTCATTTCAGTCCTAGCCATACAAAGGGCACTAAGCATAGAGTGTGAAAACTGAGTTTCCTTGAGAGCTGCTTGGAAGCCTGATGGTGTGTGAAGTTAGTGAGCCAAATGGAGTTGCTCTCCCACAAGAACCACTCGGCTGATCCTTCTTCAATATGCCCTTCACCAACATGCAGTGTTTCCTTGATTGAATTAGCTCTCACACAAATATTTGCGTCTAGAGCCTTTGCATTGAGGGCTATCTGAAAACGGCTGTGGCGCTGAAGTTGCCTGTGAATGTGGAGTTGGTGGCATGTGAAACCCGCATGTGGAGCATTCGTTTCTGTTTGATGCTCTACCAGGTTCATTTCAGTCCTAGCCATACAAAGGGCACTAAGCATAGAGTGTGAATACTGAGTTTCCTTGAGAGCTGCTTGGAAGCCTGATGGTGTGTGAAGTTAGTGAGCCAAATGGAGTTGTTCTCCCACAAGAACCACTCGGCTGATTCTTCTTCAATATGCCCTTCACCAACATGCAGTGTTTCCTTGATTGAATTAGCTCTCACACAAATATTTGCGTCTAGAGCCTTTGCATTGAGGGCTATCTGAAAACGGCTGTGGCGCTGAAGTTGCCTGTGAATGTGGAGTTGGTGGCATGTGAAACCCGCATGTGGAGCATTCGTTTGTGTGGGATGCTCTACCAGGTTTATTTCAGTCCTAGCCATACAAAGGGCACTAAGCATAGAGTGTGAAAACTGTGTTTCCTTGAGAGCTGCTTGGAAGCCTGATGGTGTGTGAAGTTAGTGAGCCAAATGGAGTTGTTCTCCCACAAGAACCACTCGTCTGATCCTTCTTCAATATGCCCTTCACCAACATGCAGTGTTTCCTTGATTGAATTAGCTCTCACACCAATATTTGCGTCTAGAGCCTTTGCATTGAGGGCTATCTGAAAACGGCTGTGGCGCTGAAGTTGCCTGTGAATGTGGAGTTGGTGGCATGTGAAACCCGCATGTGGAGCATTCGTTTGTGTGGGATGCTGACCAAACTTCACTTCCGTCCTAGGCACTCAAAGGGCACTAAGCATAGAGTGTGAAAACTGAGTTTCCTTGAGAGCTGCTTGGAAGCCTGATGGTGTGTGAAGTTAGTGAGCCAAATGGAGTTGTTCTCCCACAAGAACCACTCGGCTGATCCTTCTTCAATATGCCCTTCACCAACATGCAGTGTTTCCTTGATTGAATTAGCTCTCACACCAATATTTGCGTCTAGAGCCTTTGCATTGAGGGCTATCTGAAAACGGCTGTGGCGCTGAAGTTGCCTGTGAATGTGGAGTTGGTGGCATGTGAAACCCACAGGTGCATTCGTTTGTGTGGGATGCTCTACCAGGTTCATTTCAGTCCTAGCCATACAAAGGGCACTAAGCATAGAGTGTGAATACTGAGTTTCCTTGAGAGCTGCTTGGAAGCCTGATGGTGTGTGAAGTTAGTGAGCCAAATGGAGTTGTTCTCCCACAAGAACCCCTCGGCTGATTCTTCTTCAATATGCCCTTCACCAACATGCAGTGTTTCCTTGATTGAATTAGCTCTCACACCAATATTTGCGTCTAGAGCCTTTGCATTGAGGGCTATCTGAAAACGGCTGTGGCGCTGAAGTTGCCTGTGAATGTGGAGTTGGTGGCATGTGAAACCCACATGTGGAGCATTCGTTTGTGTGGGATGCTCTACCAGGTTCATTCCTAGATAATGCACTCAAAGGGCACTAAGCATAGAGTGTGAAAACTGAGTTTCCTTGAGAGCTGCTTGGAAGCCTGATGGTGTGTGAAGTTAGTGAGCCAAATGGAGTTGCTCTCCCACAAGAACCACTCGGCTGATCCTTCTTCAATATGCCCTTCACCAACATGCAGTGTTTCCTTGATTGAATTAGCTCTCACACAAATATTTGCGTCTAGAGCCTTTGCATTGAGGGCTATCTGAAAACGGCTGTGGCGCTGAAGTTGCCTGTGAATGTGGAGTTGGTGGCATGTGAAACCCGCATGTGGAGCATTCGTTTCTGTTTGATGCTCTACCAGGTTCATTTCAGTCCTAGCCATACAAAGGGCACTAAGCATAGAGTGTGAATACTGAGTTTCCTTGAGAGCTGCTTGGAAGCCTGATGGTGTGTGAAGTTAGTGAGCCAAATGGAGTTGTTCTCCCACAAGAACCACTCGGCTGATTCTTCTTCAATATGCCCTTCACCAACATGCAGTGTTTCCTTGATTGAATTAGCTCTCACACAAATATTTGCGTCTAGAGCCTTTGCATTGAGGGCTATCTGAAAACGGCTGTGGCGCTGAAGTTGCCTGTGAATGTGGAGTTGGTGGCATGTGAAACCCGCATGTGGAGCATTCGTTTGTGTGGGATGCTCTACCAGGTTCATTTCAGTCCTAGCCATACAAAGGGCACTAAGCATAGAGTGTGAAAACTGTGTTTCCTTGAGAGCTGCTTGGAAGCCTGATGGTGTGTGAAGTTAGTGAGCCAAATGGAGTTGTTCTCCCACAAGAACCACTCGTCTGATCCTTCTTCAATATGCCCTTCACCAACATGCAGTGTTTCCTTGATTGAATTAGCTCTCACACCAATATTTGCGTCTAGAGCCTTTGCATTGAGGGCTATCTGAAAACGGCTGTGGCGCTGAAGTTGCCTGTGAATGTGGAGTTGGTGGCATGTGAAACCCGCATGTGGAGCATTCGTTTGTGTGGGATGCTGACCAAACTTCACTTCCGTCCTAGGCACTCAAAGGGCACTAAGCATAGAGTGTGAAAACTGAGTTTCCTTGAGAGCTGCTTGGAAGCCTGATGGTGTGTGAAGTTAGTGAGCCAAATGGAGTTGTTCTCCCACAAGAACCACTCGGCTGATCCTTCTTCAATATGCCCTTCACCAACATGCAGTGTTTCCTTGATTGAATTAGCTCTCACACCAATATTTGCGTCTAGAGCCTTTGCATTGAGGGCTATCTGAAAACGGCTGTGGCGCTGAAGTTGCCTGTGAATGTGGAGTTGGTGGCATGTGAAACCCACAGGTGCATTCGTTTGTGTGGGATGCTCTACCAGGTTCATTTCAGTCCTAGCCATACAAAGGGCACTAAGCATAGAGTGTGAATACTGAGTTTCCTTGAGAGCTGCTTGGAAGCCTGATGGTGTGTGAAGTTAGTGAGCCAAATGGAGTTGTTCTCCCACAAGAACCCCTCGGCTGATTCTTCTTCAATATGCCCTTCACCAACATGCAGTGTTTCCTTGATTGAATTAGCTCTCACACCAATATTTGCGTCTAGAGCCTTTGCATTGAGGGCTATCTGAAAACGGCTGTGGCGCTGAAGTTGCCTGTGAATGTGGAGTTGGTGGCATGTGAAACCCACATGTGGAGCATTCGTTTGTGTGGGATGCTCTACCAGGTTCATTCCTAGATAATGCACTCAAAGGGCACTAAGCATAGAGTGTGAAAACTGAGTTTCCTTGAGAGCTGCTTGGAAGCCTGATGGTGTGTGAAGTTAGTGAGCCAAATGGAGTTGTTCTCCCACAAGAACCACTCGGCTGATCCTTCTTCAATATGCCCTTCACCAACATGCAGTGTTTCCTTGATTGAATTAGCTCTCACACCAATATTTGCGTCTAGAGCCTTTGCATTGAGGGCTATCTGAAAACGGCTGTGGCGCTGAAGTTGCCTGTGAATGTGGAGTTGGTGGCATGTGAAACCCGCATGTGGAGCATTCGTTTGTGTGGGATGCTCTACCAGGTTCATTTCAGTCCTAGCCATACAAAGGGCACTAAGCATAGAGTGTGAAAACTGAGTTTCCTTGAGAGCTGCTTGGAAGCCTGATGGTGTGTGAAGTTAGTGAGCCAAATGGAGTTGCTCTCCCACAAGAACCACTCGGCTGATCCTTCTTCAATATGCCCTTCACCAACATGCAGTGTTTCCTTGATTGAATTAGCTCTCACACAAATATTTGCGTCTAGAGCCTTTGCATTGAGGGCTATCTGAAAACGGCTGTGGCGCTGAAGTTGCCTGTGAATGTGGAGTTGGTGGCATGTGAAACCCGCATGTGGAGCATTCGTTTCTGTTTGATGCTCTACCAGGTTCATTTCAGTCCTAGCCATACAAAGGGCACTAAGCATAGAGTGTGAATACTGAGTTTCCTTGAGAGCTGCTTGGAAGCCTGATGGTGTGTGAAGTTAGTGAGCCAAATGGAGTTGTTCTCCCACAAGAACCACTCGGCTGATTCTTCTTCAATATGCCCTTCACCAACATGCAGTGTTTCCTTGATTGAATTAGCTCTCACACAAATATTTGCGTCTAGAGCCTTTGCATTGAGGGCTATCTGAAAACGGCTGTGGCGCTGAAGTTGCCTGTGAATGTGGAGTTGGTGGCATGTGAAACCCGCATGTGGAGCATTCGTTTCTGTGGGATGCTCTACCAGGTTCATTTCAGTCCTAGCCATACAAAGGGCACTAAGCATAGAGTGTGAAAACTGTGTTTCCTTGAGAGCTGCTTGGAAGCCTGATGGTGTGTGAAGTTAGTGAGCCAAATGGAGTTGTTCTCCCACAAGAACCACTCGTCTGATCCTTCTTCAATATGCCCTTCACCAACATGCAGTGTTTCCTTGATTGAATTAGCTCTCACACCAATATTTGCGTCTAGAGCCTTTGCATTGAGGGCTATCTGAAAACGGCTGTGGCGCTGAAGTTGCCTGTGAATGTGGAGTTGGTGGCATGTGAAACCCGCATGTGGAGCATTCGTTTGTGTGGGATGCTCTACCAGGTTCATTCCTAGATAATGCACTCAAAGGGCACTAAGCATAGAGTGTGAAAACTGAGTTTCCTTGAGAGCTGCTTGGAAGCCTGATGGTGTGTGACGTTAGTGAGACAAATGGAGTTGTTCTCCCACAAGAACCACTCGGCTGATCCTTCTTCAATATGCCCTTCACCAACATGCAGTGTTTCCTTGATTGAATTAGCTCTCACACCAATATTTGCGTCTAGAGCCTTTGCTTTGAGGGCTATCTAAAACGGCTGTGGCGCTGAAGTTGCCTGTGAATGTGGAGTTGGTGGCATGTGAAACCCGCTTGTGGAGCATTCGTTTGTGTGGGATGCTCTACCAGGTTCATTCCTAGATAATGCACTCAAAGGGCACTAAGCATAGAGTGTGAAAACTGAGTTTCCTTGAGAGCTGCTTGGAAGCCTGATGGTGTGTGACGTTAGTGAGCCAAATGGAGTTGTTCTCCAACAAGAACCACTCGGCTGATCCTTCTTCAATATGCCCTTCACCAACATGCAGTGTTTCTTTGATTGAATTAGCTCTCACACCAATATTTGTGTCTAGAGCCTTTGCATTGAGGGCTATCTGAAAACGGCTGTGGCGCTGAAGTTGCCTGTGAATGTGGAGTTGGTGGCATGTGAAACCCGCATGTGGGGCATTCGTTTATGTGGGATGCTCTCTAAGCTTCATTTCAGTCGTCGCCATACAAAGGGCACTAAGCATAGAGTGTGAAAACTGAGTTTCCTTGAGAGCTGCTTGGAAGCCTGATGGTGTGTGAAGTTAGTGAGCCAAATGGAGTTGTTCTCCCACAAGAACCACTCGGCTGATTCTTCTTCAATATGCCCTTCACCAACATGCAGTGTTTCCTTGATTGAATTAGCTCTCACACCAATATTTGCGTCTAGAGCCTTTGCATTGAGGGCTATCTGAAAACGGCTGTGGCGCTGAAGTTGCCTGAGAATGTGGAGTTGGTGGCATGTGAAACCCGCATGTGGAGCTTTTGTATGTGTGGGATGCTCTACCAGGTTCATTCCTAGATAATGCACTCAAAGGGCACTAAGCATAGAGTGTGAAAACTGAGTTTCCTTGAGAGCTGCTTGGAAGCCTGATGGTGTGTGAAGTTAGTGAGCCAAATGGAGTTGTTCTCCCACAAGAACCACTCGGCTGATCCTTCTTCAATATGCCCTTCACCAACATGCAGTGTTTCCTTGATTGAATTAGCTCTCACACCAATATTTGCGTCTAGAGCCTTTGCTTTGAGGGCTATCTGAAAACGGCTGTGGCGCTGAAGTTGCCTGTGAATGTGGAGTTGGTGGCATGTGAAACCCACATGTGCATTCGTTTGTGTGGGATGCTCTACCAGGTTCATTTCAGTCCTAGCCATACAAAGGGCACTAAGCATAGAGTGTGAAAACTGAGTTTCCTTGAGAGCTGCTTGGAAGCCTGATGGTGTGTGAAGTTAGTGAGCCAAATGGAGTTGTTCTCCCACAAGAACCACTCGGCTGATCCTTCTTCAATATGCCCTTCACCAACATGCAGTGTTTCCTTGATTGAATTAGCTCTCACACCAATATTTGCGTCTAGAGCCTTTGCATTGAGGGCTATCTGAAAACGGCTGTGGCGCTGAAGTTGCCTGTGAATGTGAGTTGGTGGCATGTTAAACCCGCATGTGGAGCATTCGTTTGTGTGGGATGCTGACCAAACTTCACTTCCGTCCTAAGCACTCAAAGGGCACTAAGCATAGAGTGTGAAAACTGAGTTTCCTTGAGAGCTGCTTGGAAGCCTGATGGTGTGTGAAGTTAGTGAGCCAAATGGAGTTGTTCTCCCACAAGAACCACTCGGCTGATCCTTCTTCAATATGCCCTTCACCAACATGCAGTGTTTCCTTGATTGAATTAGCTCTCACACCAATATTTGCGTCTAGAGCCTTTGCATTGAGGGCTATCTGAAAACGGCTGTGGCGCTGAAGTTGCCTGTGAATGTGGAGTTGGTGGCATGTGAAACCCGCATGTGGAGCATTCGTTTGTGTGGGATGCTCTACCAGGTTCATTTCAGTCCTAGCCATACAAAGGGCACTAAGCATAGAGTGTGAATACTGAGTTTCCTTGAGAGCTGCTTGGAAGCCTGATGGTGTGTGAAGTTAGTGAGCCAAATGGAGTTGTTCTCCCACAAGAACCACTCGCTGATTCTTCTTCAATATGCCCTTCACCAACATGCAGTGTTTCCTTGATTGAATTAGCTCTCACACCAATATTTGCGTCTAGAGCCTTTGCATTGAGGGCTATCTGAAAACGGCTGTGGCGCTGAAGTTGCCTGTGAATGTGAGTTGGTGGCATGTGAAACCCGCATGTGGAGCATTCGTTTGTGTGGGATGCTCTACCAGGTTCATTTCAGTCGTAGCCAAAGAAAGGGCACTAAGCATAGAGTGTGAAAACTGTGTTTCCTTGAGAGCTGCTTGGAAGCCTGATGGTGTGTGAAGTTAGTGAGCCAAATGGAGTTGTTCTCCCACAAGAACCACTCGTCTGATCCTTCTTCAATATGCCCTTCACCAACATGCAGTGTTTCCTGATTGAATTAGCTCTCACACCAATATTTGCGTCTAGAGCCTTTGCATTGAGGGCTATCTGAAAACGGCTGTGGCGCTGAAGTTGCCTGTGAATGTGGAGTTGGTGGCATGTGAAACCCGCATGTGGAGCATTCGTTTGTGTGGGATGCTCTACCAGGTTCATTCCTAGATAATGCACTCAAAGGGCACTAAGCATAGAGTGTGAAAACTGAGTTTCCTTGAGAGCTGCTTGGAAGCCTGATGGTGTGTGAAGTTAGTGAGACAAATGGAGTTGTTCTCCCACAAGAACCACTCGGCTGATCCTTCTTCAATATGCCCTTCACCAACATGCAGTGTTTCCTTGATTGAATTAGCTCTCACACCCAATATTTGCGTCTAGAGCCTTTGCTTTGAGGGCTATCTAAAACGGCTGTGGCGCTGAAGTTGCCTGTGAATGTGGAGTTGGTGGCATGTGAAACCCGCTTATGGAGCATTCGTTTGTGTGGGATGCTCTACCAGGTTCATTCCTAGATAATGCACTCAAAGGGCACTAAGCATAGAGTGTGAAAACTGAGTTTCCTTGAGAGCTGCTTGGAAGCCTGATGGTGTGTGACGTTAGTGAGCCAAATGGAGTTGTTCTCCAACAAGAACCACTCGGCTGATCCTTCTTCAATATGCCCTTCACCAACATGCAGTGTTTCCTTGATTGAATTAGCTCTCACACCAATATTTGCGTCTAGAGCCTTTGCATTGAGGGCTATCTGAAAACGGCTGTGGCGCTGAAGTTGCCTGTGAATGTGGAGTTGGTGGCATGTGAAACCCGCATGTGGAGCATTCGTTTATGTGGGATGCTCTCCAAGCTTCATTTCAGTCGTCGCCATACAAAGGGCACTAAGCATAGAGTGTGAAAACTGAGTTTCCTTGAGAGCTGCTTGGAAGCCTGATGGTGTGTGAAGTTAGTGAGCCAAATGGAGTTGTTCTCCCACAAGAACCACTCGGCTGATTCTTCTTCAATATGCCCTTCACCAACATGCAGTGTTTCCTTGATTGAATTAGCTCTCACACCAATATTTGCGTCTAGAGCCTTTGCATTGAGGGCTATCTGAAAACGGCTGTGGCGCTGAAGTTGCCTGTGAATGTGGAGTTGGTGGCATGTGAAACCCGCATGTGGAGCATTCGTATGTGTGGGATGCTCTACCAGGTTCATTCCTAGATAATGCACTCAAAGGGCACTAAGCATAGAGTGTGAAAACTGAGTTTCCTTGAGAGATGCTTGGAAGCCTGATGGTGTGTGAAGTTAGTGAGCCAAATGGAGTTGTTCTCCCACAAGAACCACTCGGCTGATCCTTCTTCAATATGCCCTTCACCAACATGCAGTGTTTCCTTGATTGAATTAGCTCTCACACCAATATTTGCGTCTAGAGCCTTTGCATTGAGGGCTATCTGAAAACGGCTGTGGCGCTGAAGTTGCCTGAGAATGTGGAGTTGGTGGCATGCGAAACCCGCATGTGGAGCATTCGTTTGTGTGGGATGCTCTACCAGGTTCATTCCTAGATAATGCACTCAAAGGGCACTAAGCCTAGAGTGTGAAAACTGAGTTTCCTTGAGAGCTGCTTGGAAGCCTGATGGTGTGTGAAGTTAGTGAGCCAAATGGAGTTGTTCTCCCACAAGAACCACTCGGCTGATTCTTCTTAAATATGCCCTTCACCAACATGCAGTGTTTCCTTGATTGAATTAGCTCTCACACCAATATTTGCGTCTAGAGCCTTTGCATTGAGGGCTATCTGAAAACGGCTGTGGCGCTGAAGTTGCCTGAGAATGTGGAGTTGGTGGCATGTGAAACCCGCATGTGGAGCATTCGTTTGTGTGGGATGCTCTACCAGGTTCATTCCTAGATAATGCACTCAAAGGGCACTAAGCATAGAGTGTGAAAACTGAGTTTCCTTGAGAGCTGCTTGGAAGCCTGATGGTGTGTGAAGTTAGTGAGCCAAATGGAGTTGTTCTCCCACAAGAACCACTCGGCTGATCCTTCTTCAATATGCCCTTCACCAACATGCAGTGTTTCCTTGATTGAATTAGCTCTCACACCAATATTTGCGTCTAGAGCCTTTGCATTGAGGGCTATCTGAAAACGGCTGTGGCGCTGAAGTTGCCTGTGAATGTGGAGTTGGTGGCATGTGAAACCCGCATGTGGAGCATTCGTTTGTGTGGGATGCTCTACCAGGTTCATTTCAGTCCTAGCCATACAAAGGGCACTAAGCATAGAGTGTGAAAACTGAGTTTCCTTGAGAGCTGCTTGGAAGCCTGATGGTGTGTGAAGTTAGTGAGCCAAATGGAGTTGTTCTCCCACAAGAACCACTCAGCTGATCCTTCTTCAATATGCCCTTCACCAACATGCCGTGTTTCCTTGATTGAATTAGCTCTCACACCAATATTTGCGTCTAGAGCCTTTGCATTGAGGGCTATCTGAAAACGGCTGTGGCGCTGAAGTTGCCTGTGAATGTGGAGTTGGTGGCATGTGAAACCCGCATGTGGAGCATTCGTTTGTGTGGGATGCTCTACCAGGTTCATTTCAGTCGTAGCCAAAGAAAGGGCACTAAGCATAGAGTGTGAAAACTGAGTTTCCTTGAGAGCTGCTTGGAAGCCTGATGGTGTGTGAAGTTAGTGAGCCAAATGGAGTTGTTCTCCCACAAGAACCACTCGGCTGATCCTTCTTCAATATGCCCTTCACCAACATGCAGTGTTTCCTTGATTGAATTAGCTCTCACACCAATATTTGCGTCTAGAGCCTTTGCATTGAGGGCTATCTGAAAACGGCTGTGGCGCTGAAGTTGCCTGTGAATGTGGAGTTGGTGGCATGTGAAACCCGCATGTGGAGCATTCATTTGTGTGGGATGCTCTACCAGGTTCATTCCTAGATAATGCACTCAAAGGGCACTAAGCATAGAGTGTGAAAACTGAGTTTCCTTGAGAGCTGCTTGGAAGCCTGATGGTGTGTGAAGTTAGTGAGCCAAATGGAGTTGTTCTCCCACAAGAACCACTCGGCTGATCCTTCTTCAATATGCCCTTCACCAACATGCAGTGTTTCCTTGATTGAATTAGCTCTCACACCAATATTTGCGTCTAGAGCCTTTGCATTGAGGGCTATCTGAAAACGGCTGTGGCGCTGAAGTTGCCTGTGAATGTGGAGTTGGTGGCATGTGAAACCCGCATGTGGAGCATTCATTTGTGTGGGATGCTCTACCAGGTTCATTCCTAGATAATGCACTCAAAGGGCACTAAGCATAGAGTGTGAAAACTGAGTTTCCTTGAGAGCTGCTTGGAAGCCTGATGGTGTGTGAAGTTAGTGAGCCAAATGGAGTTGTTCTCCCACAAGAACCACTCGGCTGATCCTTCTTCAATATGCCCTTCACCAATATGCCGTGTTTCCTTGATTGAATTAGCTCTCACACCAATATTTGCGTCTAGAGCCTTTGCATTGAGGGCTATCTGAAAACGGCTGTGGCGCTGAAGTTGCCTGTGAATGTGGAGTTGGTGGCATGTGAAACCCGCATGTGGAGCATTCGTTTGTGTGGGATGCTCTACCAGGTTCATTTCAGTCGTAGCCAAAGAAAGGGCACTAAGCATAGAGTGTGAAAACTGTGTTTCCTTGAGAGCTGCTTGGAAGCCTGATGGTGTGTGAAGTTAGTGAGCCAAATGGAGTTGTTCTCCCACAAGAACCACTCGGCTGATCCTTCTTCAATATGCCCTTCACCAACATGCAGTGTTTCCTTGATTGAATTAGCTCTCACACCAATATTTGCGTCTAGAGCCTTTGCATTGAGGGCTATCTGAAAACGGCTGTGGCGCTAAAGGTGCCTGTGAATGTGGAGTTGGTGGCATGTGAAACCCGCATGTGGAGCATTCGTTTGTGTGGGATGCTCTACCAGGTTCATTCCTAGATAATGCACTCAAAGGGCACTAAGCATAGAGTGTGAAAACTGAGTTTCCTTGAGAGCTGCTTGGAAGCCTGATGGTGTGTGACGTTAGTGAGACAAATGGAGTTGTTCTCCCACAAGAACCACTCGGCTGATCCTTCTTCAATATGCCCTTCACCAACATGCAGTGTTTCCTTGATTGAGTTAGCTCTCACACCAATATTTGTGTCTAGAGCCTTTGCTTTGAGGGCTATCTAAAACGGCTGTGGCGCTGAAGTTGCCTGTGAATGTGGAGTTGGTGGCATGTGAAACCCGCATGTGGAGCATTCGTTTGTGTGGGATGCTCTACCAGGTTCATTCCTAGATAATGCACTCAAAGGGCACTAAGCATAGAGTGTGAAAACTGAGTTTCCTTGAGAGCTGCTTGGAAGCCTGATGGTGTGTGAAGTTAGTGAGCCAAATGGAGTTGTTCTCCCACAAGAACCACTCGGCTGATCCTTCTTCAATATGCCCTTCACCAACATGCAGTGTTTCCTTGATTGAATTAGCTCTCACACCAATATTTGCGTCTAGAGCCTTTGCATTGAGGGCTATCTGAAAACGGCTGTGGCGCTGAAGTTGCCTGTGAATGTGGAGTTGGTGGCATGTGAAACCCGCATGTGGAGCATTCGTTTGTGTGGGATGCTCTACCAGGTTCATTCCTAGATAATGCACTCAAAGGGCACTAAGCATAGAGTGTGAAAACTGAGTTTCCTTGAGAGCTGCTTGGAAGCCTGATGGTGTGTGAAGTTAGTGAGACAAATGGAGTTGTTCTCCCACAAGAACCACTCGGCTGATCCTTCTTCAATATGCCCTTCACCAACATGCAGTGTTTCCTTGATTGAATTAGCTCTCACACCAATATTTGCGTCTAGAGCCTTTGCTTTGAGGGCTATCTAAAACGGCTGTGGCGCTGAAGTTGCCTGTGAATGTGGAGTTGGTGGCATGTGAAACCCGCTTGTGGAGCATTCGTTTGTGTGGGATGCTCTACCAGGTTCATTCCTAGATAATGCACTCAAAGGGCACTAAGCATAGAGTGTGAAAACTGAGTTTCCTTGAGAGCTGCTTGGAAGCCTGATGGTGTGTGACGTTAGTGAGCCAAATGGAGTTGTTCTCCCACAAGAACCACTCGGCTGATCCTTCTTCAATATGCCCTTCACCAACATGCAGTGTTTCCTTGATTGAATTAGCCCTCACACCAATATTTGCGTCTAGAGCCTTTGCATTGAGGGCTATCTGAAAACGGCTGTGGCGCTGAAGTTGCCTGTGAATGTGGAGTTGGTGGCATGTGAAACCCGCATGTGGAGCATTCGTTTATGTGGGATGCTCTCCAAGCTTCATTTCAGTCGTCGCCATACAAAGGGCACTAAGCATAGAGTGTGAAAACTGAGTTTCCTTGAGAGCTGCTTGGAAGCCTGATGGTGTGTTACGTTAGTGAGCCAAATGGAGTTGTTCTCCCACAAGAACCACTCGGCTGATTCTTCTTCAATATGCCCTTCACCAACATGCAGTGTTTCCTTGATTGAATTAGCTCTCACACCAATATTTGCGTCTAGAGCCTTTGCATTGAGGGCTATCTGAAAACGGCTGTGGCGCTGAAGTTGCCTGTGAATGTGGAGTTGGTGGCATGTGAAACCCGCATGTGGAGCATTCGTATGTGTGGGATGCTCTACCAGGTTCATTCCTAGATAATGCACTCAAAGGGCACTAAGCATAGAGTGTGAAAACTGAGTTTCCTTGAGAGCTGCTTGGAAGCCTGATGGTGTGTGAAGTTAGTGAGCCAAATGGAGTTGTTCTCCCACAAGAACCACTCGGCTGATCCTTCTTCAATATGCCCTTCACCAACATGCAGTGTTTCCTTGATTGAATTAGCTCTCACACCAATATTTGCTTCTAGAGCCTTTGCATTGAGGGCTATCTGAAAACGGCTGTGGCGCTGAAGTTGCCTGAGAATGTGGAGTTGGTGGCATGCGAAACCCGCATGTGGAGCATTCGTTTGTGTGGGATGCTCTACCAGGTTCATTCCTAGATAATGCACTCAAAGGGCACTAAGCATAGAGTGTGAAAACTGAGTTTCCTTGAGAGCTGCTTGGAAGCCTGATGGTGTGTGAAGTTAGTGAGCCAAATGGAGTTGTTCTCCCACAAGAACCACTCGGCTGATCCTTTCTTCAATATGCCCTTCACCAACATGCAGTGTTTCCTTGATTGAATTAGCTCTCACACAAATATTTGCGTCTAGAGCCTTTGCATTGAGGGCTATCTGAAAACGGCTGTGGCGCTGAAGTTGCCTGTAAATGTGGAGTTGGTGGCATGTGAAACCCGCATGTGGAGCATTCGTTTGTGTGGGATGCTCTACCAGGTTCATTTCAGTCCTAGCCATACAAAGGGCACTAAGCATAGAGTGTGAAAACTGAGTTTCCTTGAGAGCTGCTTGGAAGCCTGATGGTGTGTGAAGTTAGTGAGCCACAATGGAGTTGTTCTCCCACAAGAACCACTCAGCTGATCCTTCTTCAATATGCCCTTCACCAACATGCCGTGTTTCCCTGATTGAATTAGCTCTCACACCAATATTTGCGTCTAGAGCCTTTGCATTGAGGGCTATCTGAAAACGGCTGTGGCGCTGAAGTTGCCTGTGAATGTGGAGTTGGTGGCATGTGAAACCCGCATGTGGAGCATTCGTTTGTGTGGGATGCTCTACCAGGTTCATTTCAGTCGTAGCCAAAGAAAGGGCACTAAGCATAGAGTGTGAAAACTGAGTTTCCTTGAGAGCTGCTTGGAAGCCTGATGGTGTGTGAAGTTAGTGAGCCAAATGGAGTTGTTCTCCCACAAGAACCACTCGGCTGATCCTTCTTCAATATGCCCTTCACCAACATGCAGTGTTTCCTTGATTGAATTAGCTCTCACACCAATATTTGCGTCTAGAGCCTTTGCATTGAGGGCTATCTGAAAACGGCTGTGGCGCTGAAGTTGCCTGTGAATGTGGAGTTGGTGGCATGTGAAACCCGCATGTGGAGCATTCGTTTGTGTGGGATGCTCTACCAGGTTCATTTCAGTCGTAGCCAAAGAAAGGGCACTAAGCATAGAGTGTGAAAACTGAGTTTCCTTGAGAGCTGCTTGGAAGCCTGATGGTGTGTGAAGTTAGTGAGCCAAATGGAGTTGTTCTCCCACAAGAACCACTCGGCTGATCCTTCTTCAATATGCCCTTCACCAACATGCAGTGTTTCCTTGATTGAATTAGCTCTCACACCAATATTTGCGTCTAGAGCCTTTGCATTGAGGGCTATCTGAAAACGGCTGTGGCGCTGAAGTTGCCTGTGAATGTGGAGTTGGTGGCATGTGAAACCCGCATGTGGAGCATTCATTTGTGTGGGATGCTCTACCAGGTTCATTCCTAGATAATGCACTCAAAGGGCACTAAGCATAGAGTGTGAAAACTGAGTTTCCTTGAGAGCTGCTTGGAAGCCTGATGGTGTGTGAAGTTAGTGAGCCAAATGGAGTTGTTCTCCCACAAGAACCACTCGGCTGATCCTTCTTCAATATGCCCTTCACCAACATGCAGTGTTTCCTTGATTGAATTAGCTCTCACACCAATATTTGCGTCTAGAGCCTTTGCATTGAGGGCTATCTGAAAAGGGCTGTGGCGCTGAAGTTGCCTGTGAATGTGGAGTTGGTGGCATGTGAAACCAGCATGTGGAGCATTCATTTGTGTGGGATGCTCTACCAGGTTCATTCCTAGATAATGCACTCAAAGGGCACTAAGCATAGAGTGTGAAAACTGAGTTTCCTTGAGAGCTGCTTGGAAGCCTGATGGTGTGTGAAGTTAGTGAGCCAAATGGAGTTGTTCTCCCACAAGAACCACTCGGCTGATCCTTCTTCAATATGCCCTTCACCAACATGCAGTGTTTCCTTGATTGAATTAGCTCTCACACCAATATTTGCGTCTAGAGCCTTTGCATTGAGGGCTATCTGAAAACGGCTGTGGCGCTGAAGTTGCCTGAGAATGTGGAGTTGGTGGCATTTGAAACCCGCATGTGGAGCATTCGTTTGTGTGGGATGCTCTACCAGGTTCATTTCAGTCCTAGCCATACAAAGGGCACTAAGCATAGAGTGTGAAAACTGAGTTTCCTTGAGAGCTGCTTGGAAGCCTGATGGTGTGTGAAGTTAGTGAGCCAAAGAAACCTTTGGAAGCCTGATGGTGTGTGAAGTTAGTGAGCCAAATGGAGTTGTTCTCCCACAAGAACCACTCGGCTGATCCTTCTTCAATATGCCCTTCACCAACATGCAGTGTTTCCTTGATTGAATTAGCTCTCACACCAATATTTGCGTCTAGAGCCTTTGCATTGAGGGCTATCTGAAAACGGCTGTGGCGCTGAAGTTGCCTGTGAATGTGGAGTTGGTGGCATGTGAAACCCGCATGTGGAGCATTCGTTTGTGTGGGATATTGACCAAGCTTCATTTCAGTCCTAGGCACTCAAAGGGCACTAAGCATAGAGCGTGAAAACTGAGTTTCCTTGAGAGCTGCTTGGAAGCCTGATGGTGTGTGAAGTTAGTGAGCCAAATGGAGTTGTTCTCCCACAAGAACCACTCGGCTGATCCTTCTTCAATATGCCCTTCACCAACATGCAGTGTTTCCTTGATTGAATTAGCTCTCACACCAATATTTGCGTCTGGAGCCTTTGCATTGAGGGCTATCTGAAAACGGCTGTGGCGCTGAAGTTGCCTGTGAATGTGGAGTTGGTGGCATGTGAAACCCGCATGTGGAGCATTCGTTTGTGTGGGATGCTCGACCAGGTTCTTTTCAGTCCTAGCCATACAAAGGGCACTAAGCATAGAGTGTGAATACTGAGTTTCCTTGAGAGCTGCTTGGAAGCCTGATGGTGTGTGAAGTTAGTGAGCCAAATGGAGTTGTTCTCCCACAAGAACCACAAGGCTGATTCTTATAAATATGCCCTTCACCAACATGCAGTGTTTCCTTGATTGAATTAGCTCTCACACCAATATTTGCGTCTAGAGCCTTTGCATTGAGGGCTATCTGAAAACGGCTGTGGCGCTGAAGTTGCCTGTGAATGTGGAGTTGGTGGCATGTGAAACCCGCATGTGGAGCATTCGTTTGTGTGGGATGCTCGACCAGGTTCATTTCAGTCCTAGCCATACAAAGGGCACTAAGCATAGAGTGTGAATACTGAGTTTCCTTGAGAGCTGCTTGGAAGCCTGATGGTGTGTGAAGTTAGTGAGCCAAATGGAGTTGTTCTCCCACAAGAACCACTCGGCTGATGCTTCTTCAATATGCCCTTCACCAACATGCAGTGTTTCCTTGATTGAATTAGCTCTCACACCAATATTTGCGTCTAGAGCCTTTGCATTGAGGGCTATCTGAAAACGGCTGTGGCGCTGAAGTTGCCTGTGAATGTGGAGTTGGTGGCATGTGAAACCCGCATATGGAGCATTCATTTGTGTGGGATGCTCTACCAGGTTCATTCCTAGATAATGCACTCAAAGGGCACTAAGCATAGAGTGTGAAAACTGAGTTTCCTTGAGAGCTGCTTGGAAGCCTGATGGTGTGTGAAGTTAGTGAGCCAAAGAACCCTTTGGAAGCCTGATGGTGTGTTACGTTAGTGAGCCAAATGGAGTTGTTCTCCCACAAGAACCACTCGGCTGATCCTTCTTCAATATGCCCTTCACCAACATGCAGTGTTTCCTTGATTGAATTAGCTCTCACACCAATATTTGCGTCTAGAGCCTTTGCATTGAGGGCTATCTGAAAACGGCTGTGGCGCTGAAGTTGCCTGTGAATGTGGAGTTGGTGGCATGTGAAACCCGCATGTGGAGCATTCGTTTGTGTGGGATGTTGACCGAGCTTCATTTCAGTCCTAGGCACTCAAAGGGCACTAAGCATAGAGTGTGAAAACTGAGTTTCCTTGAGAGCTGCTTGGAAGCCTGATGGTGTGTGACGTTAGTGAACCAAATGGAGTTGTTCTCCAACAAGAACCACTCGGCTGATCCTTCTTCAATATGCCCCTTCACCAACATGCCGTGTTTCCTTGATTGAATTAGCTCTCACACCAATATTTGTGTCTAGAGCCTTTGCATTGAGGGCTATCTGAAAACAGCTGTGGCGCTGAAGTTGCCTGTGAATGTGGAGTTGGTGGCATGTGAAACCCGCATGTGGAGCATTCGTTTGTGTGGGATGCTCTAACAGGTTCATTTCATTCCTAGCCATACAAAGGGCACTAAGCATAGAGTGTGAAAACTGAGTTTCCTAGAGAGCTGCTTGGAAGCCTGATGGTGTGTTACGTTAGTGAGCCAAATGGAGTTGTTCTCCCACAAGAACCACTCGGCTGATCCTTCTTCAATATGCCCTTCACCAACATGCCGTGTTTCCTTGATTGAATTAGCTCTCACACCAATATTTGCGTCTGGAGCCTTTGCATTGAGGGCTATCTGAAAACGGCTGTGGCGCTGAATTTGCCTGTGAATGTGGAGTTGGTGGCATGTGAAACCCGTATCTGGAGCATTCGTTTGTGTGGGATGCTCTACCAGGTTCATTCCTCGATAATGCACTCAAAGGGCACTAAGCATAGAGTGTGAAAACTGAGTTTCCTTGAGAGCTGCTTGGAAGCCTGATGGTGTGTGAAGTTAGTGAGCCAAAGAACCCTTTAAGCCTGATGATGTGTTACGTTAGTGAGCCAAATGGAGTTGTTCTCCCACAAGAACCACTCGGCTGATCCTTCTTCAATATGCCCTTCACCAACATGCAGTGTTTCCTTGATTGAATTAGCTCTCACACCAATATTTGCGTCTAGAGCCTTTGCATTGAGGGCTATCTGAAAACGGCTGTGGCGCTGAAGTTGCCTGTGAATGTGGAGTTGGTGGCATGTGAAACCCGCATGTGGAGCATTCGTTTGTGTGGGATGCTCGACCAGGTTCATTTCAGTCCTAGCCATACAAAGGGCACTAAGCATAGAGTGTGAATACTGAGTTTCCTTGAGAGCTGCTTGGAAGCCTGATGGTGTGTGAAGTTAGTGAGCCAAATGGAGTTGTTCTCCCACAAGAACCACTCGGCTGATGCTTCTTCAATATGCCCTTCACCAACATGCAGTGTTTCCTTGATTGAATTAGCTCTCACACCAATATTTGCGTCTAGAGCCTTTGCATTGAGGGCTATCTGAAAACGGCTGTGGCGCTGAAGTTGCCTGTGAATGTGGAGTTGGTGGCATGTGAAACCCGCATATGGAGCATTCATTTGTGTGGGATGCTCTACCAGGTTCATTCCTAGATAATGCACTCAAAGGGCACTAAGCATAGAGTGTGAAAACTGAGTTTCCTTGAGAGCTGCTTGGAAGCCTGATGGTGTGTGAAGTTAGTGAGCCAAAGAACCCTTTGGAAGCCTGATGGTGTGTTACGTTAGTGAGCCAAATGGAGTTGTTCTCCCACAAGAACCACTCGGCTGATCCTTCTTCAATATGCCCTTCACCAACATGCAGTGTTTCCTTGATTGAATTAGCTCTCACACCAATATTTGCGTCTAGAGCCTTTGCATTGAGGGCTATCTGAAAACGGCTGTGGCGCTGAAGTTGCCTGTGAATGTGGAGTTGGTGGCATGTGAAACCCGCATGTGGAGCATTCGTTTGTGTGGGATGTTGACCGAGCTTCATTTCAGTCCTAGGCACTCAAAGGGCACTAAGCATAGAGTGTGAAAACTGAGTTTCCTTGAGAGCTGCTTGGAAGCCTGATGGTGTGTGACGTTAGTGAACCAAATGGAGTTGTTCTCCAACAAGAACCACTCGGCTGATCCTTCTTCAATATGCCCTTCACCAACATGCCGTGTTTCCTTGATTGAATTAGCTCTCACACCAATATTTGTGTCTAGAGCCTTTGCATTGAGGGCTATCTGAAAACGGCTGTGGCGCTGAAGTTGCCTGTGAATGTGGAGTTGGTGGCATGTGAAACCCGCATGTGGAGCATTCGTTTGTGTGGGATGCTCTAACAGGTTCATTTCAGTCCTAGCCATACAAAGGGCACTAAGCATAGAGTGTGAAAACTGAGTTTCCTAGAGAGCTGCTTGGAAGCCTGATGGTGTGTGACGTTAGTGAGCCAAATGGAGTTGTTCTCCCACAAGAACCACTCGGCTGATCCTTCTTCAATATGCCCTTCACCAACATGCAGTGTTTCCTTGATTGAATTAGCTCTCACACCAATATTTGCGTCTAGAGCCTTTGCATTGAGGGCTATCTGAAAACGGCTGTGGCGCTGAAGTTTCCTGTGAATGTGGAGTTGGTGGCATGGGAAACCCGCATGTGGAGCATTCGTTTGTGTGGGATGCTGACCAAGCTTCATTTCAGTCCTAGGCACACAAATAGCACTAAGCATAGAGTGTGAAAACTGAGTTTCCTTGAGAGCTGCTTGGTGTGTGAAGCCTGATGGTGTGTGAAGTTAGTGACCCAAATGGAGTTGTTCTCCCACAAGAACCCACTCGGCTGATCCTTCTTCAATATGCCCTTCACCAACATGCAGTGTTTCCTTGATTGAATTAGCTCTCACACCAATATTTGCGTCTAGAAACTTTGCATTGAGGGCTATCTGAAAACGGCTGTGGCGCTGAAGTTGCCTGAGAATGTGGAGTTGGTGGCATGTGAAACCCGCATGTGGAGCATTCGTTTGTGTGGGATGCTCTACCAGGTTCATTCCTAGATAATGCACTCAAAGGGCACTAAGCATAGAGTGTGAAAACTGAGTTTCCTTGAGAGCTGCTTGGAAGCCTGATGGTGTGTGAAGTTAGTGAGCCAAATGGAGTTGTTCTCCCACAAGAACCACTCGGCTGATCCTTCTTCAATATGCCCTTCACCAACATGCAGTGTTTCCTTGATTGAATTAGCTCTCACACCAATATTTGCGTCTAGAGCCTTTGCATTGAGGGCTATCTGAAAACGGCTGTGGCACTGAAGTTGCCTGTGAATGTGGAGTTGGTGGCATGTGAAACCCGCATGTGGAGCATTCGTTTGTGTGGGATGCTCTACCAGGTTCATTTCAGTCCTAGCCATACAAAGGGAACTAAGCATAGAGTGTGAAAACTGAGTTTCCTTGAGAGCTGCTTGGTGTGTGAAGCCTGATGGTGTGTGAAGTTAGTGAGCCAAATGGAGTTGTTCTCCCACAAGAACCACTCGGCTGATCCTTCTTCAATATGCCCTTCACCAACATGCAGTGTTTCCTTGATTGAATTAGCTCTCACACCAATATTTGCGTCTAGAGCCTTTGCGTTGAGGGCTATCTGAAAACGGCTGTGGCGCTGAAGTTGCCTGTGAATGTGGAGTTGGTGGCATGTGAAACCCGCATGTGGAGCATTCGTTTGTGTGGGATGCTCTACCAGGTTCATTTCAGTCCTAGCCATACAAAGGGCACTAAGTATAGAGTGTGAAAATTGAGTTTCCTTGAGAGCTGCTTGGAAGCCTAATGGTGTGTGAAGTTAGTGAGCCAAATGGAGTTGTTCTCCCACAAGAACCACTCGGCTGATCCTTCTTCAATATGCCCTTCACCAACATGCAGTGTTTCCTTGATTGAATTAGCTCTCACACCAATATTTGCGTCTAGAGCCTTTGCATTGAGGGCTATCTGAAAACGGCTGTGGCGCTGAAGTTGCCTGTGAATGTGGAGTTGGTGGCATGTGAAACCCGCATGTGGAGCATTCATTTGTGTGGGATGCTCTACCAGGTTCATTCCTAGATAATGCACTCAAAGGTCACTAAGCATAGAGTGTGAAAACTGAGTTTCCTTGAGAGCTGCTTGGAAGCCTGATGGTGTGTGAAGTTGGTGAGCCAAATGGAGTTGTTCTCCCACAAGAACCACTCGGCTGATCCTTCTTCAATATGCCCTTCACCAACATGCAGTGTTTCCTTGATTGAATTAGCTCTCACACCAATATTTGCGTCTAGAGCCTTTGCATTGAGGGCTATCTGAAAACGGCTGTGGCGCCGAAGTTGCCTGTGAATGTGGAGTTGGTGGCATGTGAAACCCGCATGTGGAGCATTCGTTTGTGTGGGATGCTGACCAAGCTTCATTTCAGTCCTAGGCACACAAAGAGCACTAAGCATAGAGTGTGAAAACTGAGTTTCCTTGAGAGCTGCTTGGAAGCCTGATGGTATGTGAAGTTAGTGAGCCAAATGGAGTTGTTCTCCCACAAGAACCACTCGTCTGGTCCTTCTTCTATATGCCCTTCACCAACATGCAGTGTTTCCTTGATTGAATTAGCTCTCACACCAATATTTGCGTCTAGAGCCTTTGCATTGAGGGCTATCTGAAAACGGCTGTGGCGCTGAAGTTGCCTGTGAATGTGGAGTTGGTGGCATGTGAAACCCGCATGTGGAGCATTCGTTTGTGTGGGATGCTCTACCAGGTTCATTTCAGACCTAGCCAAAGAAAGGGCACTAAGCATAGCGTGTGAAAACTGAGTTTCCTTGAGAGCTGCTTGGGGAAGCCTGATGGTGTGTGAAGTTAGTGAGCCAAATGGAGTTGTTCTCCCCACAAGAACCACTCGGCTGATCCTTCTTCAATATGCCCTTCACCAACATGCAGTGTTTCCTTGATTGAATTAGCTCTCACACCAATATTTGCGTCTAGAGCCTTTGCATTGAGGGCTATCTGAAAACGGCTGTGGCGCTGAAGTTGCCTGTGAATGTGGAGTTGGTGGCATGTGAAACCCGCATGTGAAGCATTCGTTTGTGTGGGATGCTGACCAAGCTTCATTTACGTCCTACCAACACAAAGTGCACTAAGCATAGAGTGTGAAAACTGAGTTTCCTTGAGAGCTGCTTGGAAGCCTGATGGTGTGTGAAGTTAGTGAGCCAAATGGAGTTGTTCTCCCACAAGAACCACTCGGCTGATTCTTCCTCAATATGCCCTTCACCAATATGCAGTGTTTCCTTGATTGAATTAGCTCTCACACCAATATTTGCGTCTAGAGCCTTTGCATTGAGGGCTATCTGAAAACGGCTGTGGCGCTGAAGTTGCCTGTGAATGTGGAGTTGGTGGCATGTGAAACCCGCATGTGGAGCATTCGTTTGTGTGGGATGCTCTACCAGGTTCATTTCAGTCCTAGGCACACAAATAGCACTAAGCATAGAGTGTGAAAACTGAGTTTCCTTGAGAGCTGCTTGGAAGCCTAATGGTGTGTGAAGTTAGTGAGCCAAATGGAGTTGTTCTCCCACAAGAACCACTCGGCTGATCCTTCTTCAATATGCCATTCACCAATATGCAGTGTTTCCTTGATTGAATTAGCTCTCACACCAATATTTGCGTCTAGAGCCTTTGCATTGAGGGCTATCTGAAAACGGCTGTGGCGCTGAAGTTGCCTGTGAATGTGGAGTTGGTGGCATGTGAAACCCGCATGTGGAGCATTCGTTTGTGTGGGATGCTCTACCAGGTTCATTTCAGTCCTAGCCATACAAAGGGCACTAAGCATAGAGTGTGAAAACTGAGTTTCCTTGAGAGCTGCTTGGTGTGTGAAGCCTGATGGTGTGTGAAGTTAGTGAGCCAAATGGAGTTGTTCTCCCACAAGAACCACTCGGCTGATCCTTCTTCAATATGCCCTTCACCAACATGCAGTGTTTCCTTGATTGAATTAGCCCTCACACCAATATTTGCATCTAGAGCCTTTGCATTGAGGGCTATCTGAAAACGGCTGTGGCGCTGAAGTTGCCTGTGAATGTGGAGTTGGTGCATGTGAAACCCGCATGTGGAGCATTCGTTTGTGTGGGATGCTCTACCAGGTTCATTTCAGTCCTAGCCATACAAAGGGCACTAAGCATAGAGTGTGAAAACTGAGTTTCCTTGAGAGCTGCTTGGAAGCCTAATGGTGTGTGAAGTTAGTGAGCCAAATGGAGTTGTTCTCCCACAAGAACCACTCGGCTGATCCTTCTTCAATATGCCCTTCACCAATATGCAGTGTTTCCTTGATTGAATTAGCTCTCACACCAATATTTGCGTCTAGAGCCTTTGCATTGAGGGCTATCTGAAAACGGCTGTGGCGCTGAAGTTGCCTGTGAATGTGGAGTTGGTGGCATGTGAAACCCGCATGTGGAGCATTCGTTTGTGTGGGATGCTGATCAAGCTTCATTTCAGTCCTAGGCACACAAAGAGCACTAAGCATAGAGTGTGAAAACTGAGTTTCCTTGAGAGCTGCTTGGAAGCCTGATGGTGTGTGAAGTTAGCCAAATGGAGTTGTTCTCCCACAAGAACCACTCGGCTGGTCCTTCTTCAATATGCCCTTCACCAACATGCAGTGTTTCCTTGATTGAATTAGCTCTCACACCAATATTTGCGTCTAGAGCCTTTGCTTTGAGGGCTATCTGAAAACGGCTGTGGCGTTGAAGTTGCCTGTGAATGTGGAGTTGGTGGCATGTGAAACCCGCATGTGGAGCATTCGTTTGTGTGGGATGCTCTACCAGGTTCATTTCAGTCCTAGCCATACAAAGGACACTAAGCATAGAGTGTGAAAACTGAGTTTCCTTGAGAGCTGCTTGGAAGCCTGATGGTGTGTGAAGTTAGTGAGCCAAATGGAGTTGTTCTCCCACAAGAACCACTCTGCTGGTCCTTCTTCAATATGCCCTTCACCAACATGCAGTGTTTCCTTGATTGAATTAGCTCTCACACCAATATTTGCGTCTAGAGCCTTTGCATTGAGGGCTATCTGAAAACGGCTGTGGCGCTGAAGTTGCCTGTGAATGTGGAGTTGGTGGCATGTGAAACCCGCATGTGGAGCATTCGTTTATGTGGGATGCTCTCCAAGCTTCATTTCAGTCCTAGGCACTCAAAGGGCACTAAGCATAGAGTGTGAAAACTGAGTTTCCTTGAGAGCTGCTTGGAACCTGATGGTGTGTGAAGTTAGTGAGCCAAATGGAGTTGTTCTCCCACAAGAACCACTCGGCTGATCCTTCTTCAATATGCCCTTCACCAACATGCAGTGTTTCCTTGATTGAATTAGCTCTCACACCAATATTTGCGTCTAGAGCCTTTGCATTGAGGGCTATCTGAAAACGGCTGTGGCGCTGAAGTTGCCTGAGAATGTGGAGTTGGTGGCATGTGAAACCCGCATGTGGAGCATTCGTTTGTGTGGGATGCTCTACCAGGTTCATTTCAGTCCTAGCCATACAAAGGGCACTAAGCATAGAGTGTGAAAACTGAGTTTCCTTGAGAGCTGCTTGGAAGCCTGATGGTGTGTGAAGTTAGTGAGCCAATGGAGTTGTTCTCCCACAAGAACCACTCGGCTGATCCTTCTTCAATATGCCCTTCACCAACATGCAGTGTTTCCTTGATTGAAATTAGCTCTCGCACCAATATTTGCGTCTAGAGCCTTTGCATTGAGGGCTATCTGAAAACGGCTGTGGCGCTGAAGTTGCCTGTGAATGTGGAGTTGGTGGCATGTGAAACCCGCATGTGGAGCATTCGTTTATGTGGGATGCTCTCCAAGCTTCATTTCAGTCCTAGGCACACAAATAGCACTAAGCATAGAGTGTGAAAACTGAGTTTCCTTGAGAGCTGCTTGGAACCTGATGGTGTGTGAAGTTAGTGAGCCAAATGGAGTTGTTCTCCCACAAGAACCACTCGGCTGATCCTTCTTCAATATGCCCTTCACCAACATGCAGTGTTTCCTTGATTGAATTAGCTCTCACACCATATTTGCGTCTAGAGCCTTTGCATTGAGGGCTATCTGAAAACGGCTGTGGCGCTGAAGTTGCCTGTGAATGTGGAGTTGGTGGCATGTGAAACCCGCATGTGGAGCATTCGTTTGTGTGGGATGCTAATCAAGCTTCATTTCCGTCCTAGGCACACAAAGTGCACTAAGCATAGAGTGTGAAAACTGAGTTTCCTTGAGAGCTGCTTGGAAGCCTGATGGTGTGTGAAGTTAGTGAGCCAAATGGAGTTGTTCTCCACTCTCATCCCACCCAAGAACCACTCGGCTGATCCTTCTTCAATATGCCTTCACCAACATGCAGTGTTTCCTTGATTGAATTAGCTCTCACACCAATATTTGCGTCTAGAGCCTTTGCATTGAGGGCTATCTGAAAACGGCTGTGGCGCTGAAGTTGCCTGTGAATGTGGAGTTGGTGCATGTGAAACCCGCATGTGGAGCATTCGTTTGTGTGGGATGATCTACCAGGTTCATTCCTAGATAATGCACTCAAAGGGCACTAAGCATAGAGTGTGAAAACTGAGTTTCCTTGAGAGCTGCTTGGAAGCCTGATGGTGTGTGCAAGTTAGTGAGCCAAATGGAGTTGTTCTCCCACAAGAACCACTCGGCTGATACTTCTTCAATATGCCCTTCACCAACATGCAGTGTTTCCTTGATTGAATTAGCTCTCACACCAATATTTGCGTCTAGAGCCTTTGCATTGAGGGCTATCTGAAAACGGCTGTGGCGCTGAAGTTGCCTGAGAATGTGGAGTTGGTGGCATGTGAAACCCGCATGTGGAGCATTCGTTTGTGTGGGATGCTCTACCAGGTTCATTTCAGTCCTAGCCATACAAAGTGGACTAAGCATAGAGTGTGAAAACTGAGTTTCCTTGAGAGCTGCTTGGTGTGTGAAGCCTGATGGTGTGTGAAGTTAGTGAGCCAAATGGAGTTGTTCTCCCACAAGAACAACTCGTCTGATCCTTCTTCAATATGCCCTTCACCAACATGCAGTGTTTCCTTGATTGAATTAGCCCTCACACCAATATTTGCGTCTAGAGCCTTTGCATTGAGGGCTATCTGAAAACGGCTGTGGCGCTGAAGTTGCCTGTGAATGTGGAGTTGGTGGCATGTGAAACCCGCATGTGGAGCATTCGTTTGTGTGGGATGCTCTACCAGGTTCATTTCAGTCGTATCCAAAGGAAGGGCACTAAGCATAGAGTGTGAAAACTGAGTTTCCTTGAGAGCTGCTTGGTGTGTGAAGCCTGATGGTGTGTGAAGTTAGTGAGCCAAATGGAGTTGTTCTCCCACAAGAACCACTCGGCTGATCCTTCTTCAATATGCCCTTCACCAACATGCAGTGTTTCCTTGATTGAATTAGCCCTCACACCAATATTTGCGTCTAGAGCCTTTGCATTGAGGGCTATCTGAAAACGGCTGTGGTGCTGAAGTTGCCTGTGAATGTGGAGTTGGTGGCATGTGAAACCCGCATGTGGAGCATTCGTTTGTGTGGGATGCTCTACCAGGTTCATTTCAGTCCTAGCCATACAAAGGGCACTAAGCATAGAGTGTGAAAACTGAGTTTCCTTGAGAGCTGCTTGGAAGCCTAATGGTGTGTGAAGTTAGTGAGCCAAATGGAGTTGTTCTCCCACAAGAACCACTCGGCTGATCCTTCTTCAATATGCCCTTCACCAACATGCAGTGTTTCCTTGATTGAATTAGCTCTCACACCAATATTTGCGTCTAGAGCCTTTGCATTGAGGGCTATCTGAAAATGGCTGTGGCGCTGAAGTTGCCTGTGAATGTGGAGTTGGTGGCATGTGAAACCCGCATGTGGAGCATTCGTTTGTGTCTGATGCTCACCAAGCTTCATTTCAGTCCTAGGCACTCAAAGGGCACTAAGCATAGAGTGTGAAAACTGAGTTTCCTTGAGAGCTGCTTGGAAGCCTGATGGTGTGTGAAGTTAGTGAGCCAAATGGAGTTGTTCTCCCACAAGAACCACTCGGCTGATCCTTCTTCAATATGCCCTTCACCAACATGCAGTGTTTCCTTGATTGAATTAGCTCTCACACCAATATTTGCGTCTAGAGCCTTTGCATTTAGGGCTATCTCAAAACGGCTGTGGCGCTGAAGTTGCCTGAGAATGTGGAGTTGGTGGCATGTGAAACCTGCATGTGGAGCATTCGTTTGTGTGGGATGCTCACGAAGCTTCATTCCAGTCCTAGGCACTCAAAGGGCACTAAGCATAGAGTGTGAAAACTGAGTTTCCTTGAGAGCTGCTTGGGAGCCTGATTGAGTGTGAAGTTAGTGAGCCAAATGGAGTAGTTCTCCCACAAGAACCACTCGGCTGATCCTTCCAAAATATGCCCTTCACCAACATGCAGTGTTTCCTTGATTGAATTAGCTCTCACACCAATATTTGCGTCTAGAGCCTCTGCATTGAGGGCTATCTGAAAACGGCTTTGGCACTGAAGTTGCCTGAAAATGTAGTTGGTGGCATGTGAAACCA
>NW_026699501.1:0-45682 GCF_030435755.1 Ochotona princeps
TCACTAACTTCACACACCATCAGGCTTCCAAGCAGCTCTCAAGGAAACTCAGTTTTCACACTCTATGCTTAGTGCCCTTTGAGTGCATTATCTAGGAATGAACCTGGTAGAGCATCCCACACAACGAATGCTCCACATGCGGGTTTCACATGCCACCCAAACTCCACATTCACAGGCAACTTCAGCGCCACAGCCGTTTTCAGATAGCCCTCAATGCAAATGCTCTAGATGCAAATATTGGTGTGAGAGCTAATTCAATCAAGGAAACACTGCATGTTGGTGAAGGGCATATTGAAGAAGGATCAGCCGAGTGGTTCTTGTGGGAGAACAACTCCATTTGGCTCACTAACTTCACACACCATCAGGCTTCCAAGCAGCTCTCAAGGAAACTCAGTTTTCACACTCTATTGCTTAGTGCCCTTTGTATGGCTAGGACTGAAATGAAGCTTGGTCACCATCCCACACAAACGAATGCTCCACATGCGGGTTTCACATGCCACCAACTCCACATTCACAGGCAACTTCAGCGCCACAGCCGTTTTCAGATAGCCCTCAATGCAAAGGCTCTAGACGCAAATATTGGTGTGAGAGCTAATTCAATCAAGGAAACACTGCATGTTGGTGAAGGGCATATTGAAGAAGGATCAGCCGAGTGGTTCTTGTGGGAGAACAACTCCATTTGGCTGACTAACTTCACACACCATCAGGCTTCCAAGCAGCTCTCAAGGAAACTCAGTTTTCACACTCTATGCTTAGTGCCCTTTGAGTGCATTATCTAGGAATGAACCTGGTAGAGCATCCCACACAAACGAATGCTCCACATGCGGTTTCACATGCCACCAACTCCACATTCACAGGCAACTTCAGCGCCACAAGCCGTTTTCAGATAGCCACAATGCAAAGGCTCTAGACGCAAATATTGGTGTGAGAGCTAATTCAATCAAGGAAACACTGCATGTTGGTGAAGGGCATATTGAAGAAGGATCAACCGAGTGGTTCTTGTGGGAGAACAACTCCATTTGGCTCACTAACTTCACACACCATCAGGCTTCCAAGCAGCTCTCAAGGAAACTCAGTTTTCACACTCTATGCTTAGTGCCCTTTGTGTTCCTAGGAATGAATGAAGCTTGGTCAGCATCCCACACAAACGAATGCTCCACATGCGGGTTTCACATGCCACCAACTCCACATTGACAGGCAACTTCAGCGCCACAGCCGTTTTCAGATAGCCCTCAATGCAAAGGCTCTAGACGCAAATATTGGTGTGAGAGCTAATTCAATCAAGGAAACACTTGCATGTTGGTGAAGGGCATATTGAAGAAGGATCAGCCGAGTGGTTCATGTGGGAGAACAACTCCATTTGGCTCACTAACTTCACACACCATCAGGCTTCAAGCAGCTCTCAAGGAAACTCAGTTTTCACACTCTATGTTTAGTGCCCTTTGAGTGCATTATCCAGGAAGGAACCTGGTAGAGCATCCCACACAAACGAATGCTCCACATGCGGGTTTCACATGCCACCAACTCCACATTGACAGGCAACTTCAGCGCCACAGCCGTTTTCAGATAGCCCTCAATGCAAAGGCTCTAGACGCAAATATTGGTGTGAGAGCTAATTCAATCAAGGAAACACTGCATGTTGGTGAAGGGGCAATATTGAAGAAGGATCAGCCGAGTGGTTCTTGTGGGAGAACAACTCCATTTGGCTGACTAACTTCACACACCATCAGGCTTCCAAGCAGCTCTCAAGGAAACTCAGTTTCACACTCTATGTTTAGTGCCCTTTGAGTGCATTATCTAGGAATTGAACCTGGTAGAGCATCCCACACAAACGAATGCTCCACATGCGGGTTTCACATGCCACCAACTCCACATTCACAGGCAACTTCAGCGCCACAAGCCGTTTTCAGATAGCCCTCAAGCAAAGGCTCTAGACGCAAATATTGGTGTGAGAGCTAATTCAATCAAGGAAACACTGCATGTTGGTGAAGGGCATATTGAAGAAGGGATCAGCCGAGTGGTTCTTGTGGGAGAACAACTCCATTTGGCTCACTAACTTCACACACCATCCAGGCTTCCAAGCAGCTCTCAAGGAAACTCAGTTTTCACACTCTATGCTTAGTGCCCTTTGTATGGCTAGGACTGAAATGAACCTGGTAGAGCATCCACACAAACGAATGTTCCACATGCGGGTTTCACATGCCACCACTCCACATTCACAGGCAACTTCAGCGCCACAGCCGTTTTCAGATAGCCTCCATGCAAAGGTCTCTAGACGCAAATATTGGTGTGAGAGCTAATTCAATCAAGGGAAACACTGCATGTTGGTGAAGGGCATATTGAAGAAGGATCAGCCGAGTGGTTCCTGTGGGAGAACAAATCCATTTGGCTGACTAACTTCACACACCATCAGGCTTCCAAGCAGCTCTCAAGGAAACTCAGTTTTCACACTTCTATGCTTAGTGCCATTTGAGTGCATTATCTAGGAATGAACCTGGTAGAGCATCCCACACAAACGAATGCTCCACATGCGGGTTTCACATGCCACCACTCCACATTCACAGGCAACTTCAGCGCCACAGCCGTTTTCAGATAGCCACAATGCAAAGGCTCTAGACGCAAATATTGGTGTGAGAGCTAATTCAATCAAGGAAACACTGCATGTTGGTGAAGGGCATATTGAAGAAGGATCAACCGAGTGTTCTTGTGGGAGAACAACTCATTTGGCTCACTAACTTCACACACCATCAGGCTTCAAGCAGCTCTCAAGGAAACTCAGTTTTCACACTCTATGCTTAATGCCCTTTGTGTGCCTAGGACTGAAATGAAGCTTGGTCAGCATCCCACACAAACGAATGCTCCACATGCGGGTTTCACATGCCACCAACTCCACATTCACAGGCAACTTCAGCGCCACAGCCGTTTTCAGATAGCCCTCAATGCAAAGGCTCTAGACGCAAATATTGGTGTGAGAGCTAATTCAATCAAGGAAACACTGCATGTTGGTGAAGGGCATATTGAAGAAGGATCAGCCGAGTGGTTCTTGTGGAGAACACTCCATTTGGCTCACTAACTTCACACACCATCAGGCTTCCAAGCAGCTCTCAAGGAAACTCAGTTTTCACACTCTATGTTTAGTGCCCTTTGAGTGCATTATCCAGGAATGAACCTGGTAGAGCATCCCACACAAACGAATGCTCCACATGCGGGTTTCACATGCCACCAACTCCACATTCACAGGCAACTTCAGCGCCAACAGCCGTTTTTCAGATAGCCCTCAATGCAAAGGCTCTAGACGCAAATATTGGTGTGAGAGCTAATTCAATCAAGGAAACACTGCATGTTGGTGAAGGGCATATTGAAGAAGGATCAGCCGAGTGGTTCTTGTGGGAGAACAACTCCATTTGGCTCACTAACTTCACAACACCATCAGGCTTCCAAGCAGCTCTCAAGGAAACTCAGTTTTCACACTCTATGTTTAGTGCCCTTTGAGTGCATTATCTAGGAATGAACCTGGTAGAGCATCCCACACAAACGAATGCTCCACATGCGGGTTTCACATGCCACCAACTCCACATTCACAGGCAACTCAGCGCCACAGCCGTTTTCAGATAGCCCTCAATGCAAAGGCTCTAGACGCAAATATTGGTGTGAGAGCTAATTCAATCAAGGAAACCCTGCATGTTGGTGAAGGGCATATTGAAGAAGGATCAGCCGAGTGGTTCTTGTGGGAGAACAACTCCATTTGGCTCACTAACTTCACACACCATCAGGCTTCCAAGCAGCTCTCAAGGAAACTCAGTTTTCACACTCTATGCTTAGTGCCCTTTGAGTGCATTATCTAGGAATGAACCTGGTAGAGCATCCCACACAAACGGAATGCTCCACATGCGGGTTTCACATGCCACCAACTCCACATTCACAGGCAACTTCAGCGCACAGCCGTTTTCAGATAGCCCACAATGCAAAGGCTCTAGACGAAATATTGGTGTGAGAGCTAATTCAATCAAGGAAACACTGCATGTTGGTGAAGGGCATATTGAAGAAGGATCAACCGAGTGGTTCTTGTGGGAGAACAACTCCATTTGGCTCCCTAACTTCACACACCCATCAGGCTTCCAAGCAGCTCTCAAGGAAACTCAGTTTTCACACTCTATGCTTAGTGCCCTTTGTGTGCCTAGGACTGAAATGTAGCTTGGTCAGCATCCCACACAAACGAATGTTCCACATGCGTGTTTCACATGCCACCAACTCCACATTCACAGGCAACTTCAGCGCCACAGCCGTTTTCAGATAGCCCTCAAAGCAAAGGCTCTAGACGCAAATATGGTGTGAGAGCTAATTCAATCAAGGAAACACAGCATGTGGGTGAAGGGCATATTGAAGAAGGATCAGCCGAGTGGTTCTTGTGGGAGAACAACTCCATTTGGCTCCCTAACTTCACACACCATCAGGCTTCAAGCAGCTCTCAAGGAAACTCAGTTTTCACACTCTATGCTTAATGCCCTTAGTGTGCCTAGGACTGAAATGAAGCTTGGTCAGACATCCCACACAAACGAATGCTCCACATGCGGGTTTCACATGCCACCAACTCCACATTCACAGGCAACTCAGCGCCACAGCCGTTTTCAGATAGCCCTCAAAGCAAAGGCTCTAGACGCAAATATTGGTGTCAGAGCTAATTCAATCAAGGAAACACTGCATGTTGGTGAAAGGGCATATTGAAGAAGGATCAGCCGAGTGGTTCTTGTGGGAGAACAACTCCATTTGGCTCACTAACTTCAGACACCATCAGGCTTCCAAGCAGCTCTCAAGGAAACTCAGTTTTCACACTCTATGCTTAATGCCCTTTGTGTGCCTAGGACTGAAATGAAGCTTGGTCAGCATCCCACACAAACGAATGCTCCACATGCGGGTTCACATGCCACCAACTCCACATTCACAGGCAACTTCAGCGCCACAGCCGTTTCAGATAGCCCTCAAAGCAAAGGCTCTAGACGCAAATATTGGTGTCAGAGCTAAATTCAATCAAGGAAAACACTGCATGTTGGTGAGGGCATATTGATGAAGGATCAGCCGAGTGGTTCTCTGTGGGAGAACAACTCCATTTGGCTCACTAACTTCACACACCATCAGGCTTCCAAGCAGCTCTCAAGGAAACTCAGTTTTCACACTCTATGCTTAATGGCCTTTGTGTGCCTAGGACTGAAATGAAGCTGGTCAGCATCCCACACAAACGAATGCTCCACATGCGGGTTTCACATGCCACCAACTCCACATTCACAGGCAAACTTCAGCGCCACAGCCGTTTTCAGATATGCCCTCAATGCAAAGGCTCTAGACGCAAATATTGGTGTGAGAGCTAATTCAATCAAGGAAACACTGCATGTTGGTGAAGGGCATATTGAAGAAGATCAGCCGAGTGGTTCTTGTGTGAGAACAACTCCATTTGGCTCACTAACTTCACACACCATCAGGCATTCCAAGCAGCTCTCAAGGAAACTCAGTTTTCACACTCTATGCTTAGTGCCTTTGTGTGCCTAGGACTGAAATGAAGCTTGGTCAGCATCCCTCACAAACGAATGCTCCACATGCGGGTTTCACATGCCACCAACTCCACATTCACAGGCAACTTCAGCGCCACAGCCGTTTTCCAGATAGCCCTCAATGCAAAGGCTCTAGACGCAAATATTGGTGTGAGAGCTAATTCAATCAAGGAAACACTGCATGTTGGTGAAGGGCATATTGAAGAAGATCAGCCGAGTGGATTCTTGTGGGAGAACAACTCCATTGGCTCACTAACTTCACACAACCATCAGGCTTCCAAGCAGCTCTCAAGGAAACTCAGTTTTCACACTCTATGTTAGTGCCCTTTGAGATGCATTATCTAGGAATGAACCTGGTAGAGCATCCCACACAAACGAATGCTCCACATGCGGGTTTCACATGCCACCAAACTCCACATTGACAGGCAACTTCAGCGCCACAGCCGTTTTCAGATAGCCCTCAATGCAAAGGGCTCTAGACGCAATATTGGTGTGAGAGCTAATTCAATCAAGGAAACACTGCATGTTGGTGAAGGGCATATTGAAGAAGGATCAGCCGAGTGGTTCTTGTGGAGAACAACTCCATTTGGCTCACTAACTTCACACACCATCAGGCTTCCAAGCAGCTCTCAAGGAAACTCAGTTTTTCACACTCTATGCTTAGTGCCCTTTGAGTGCATTATCCAGGAATGAACCTGGTAGAGCATCCCACACAAACGAATGCTCCACATGCGGGTTTCACATGCCACCAACTCCACATTCACAGGCAACTTCAGCGCCACAGCCGTTTTCAGATAGCCCTCAATGCAAAGGCTCTAGACGCAAATATTGGTGTGAGAGCTAATTCAATCAAGGAAACACTGCATGTTGTGAAGGGCATATTGAAGAAGGATCAGCCGAGTGGTTCTTGTGGAGAACAACTCCATTTGGCTCACTAACTTCACACACCATCAGGCTTCCAAGCAGCTCTCAAGGAAACTCAGTTTTCACACTCTATGTTTAGTGCCCTTTGAGTGCATTATCCAGGAATGAACCTGGTAGAGCATCCCACACAAACGAATGCTCCACATTGCGGGTTTCACATGCCACCAACTCACATTCACAGGCAACTTCAGCGCCACAGCCGTTTTCAGATAGCCCTCAATGCAAAGGCTCTAGACGCAAATATTGGTGTGAGAGCTAATTCAATCAGGAAACACTGCATGTTGGTGAAGGGGCATATTGAAGAAGGATCAGCCGAGTGGTTCTTGTGGGAGAACAACTCCATTTGGCTGACTAACTTCACACACCATCAGGCTTCCAAGCAGCTCTCAAGGAAACTCAGTTTTCACACTCTATGTTTAGTGCCCTTTGAGTGCATTATCTAGGAATGAACCTGGTAGAGCATCCCACACAAACGAATGCTCCACATGCGGGTTTCACATGCCACCAACTCCACATTCACAGGCAACTTCAGCGCCACAGCCGTTTTCAGATAGCCCTCAATGCAAAGGCTCTAGACGCAAATATTGGTGTGAGAGCTAATTCAATCAAGGAAACACTGCATGTTGGTGAAGGGCATATTGAAGAAGGATCAGCCGAGTGGTTCTTGTGGGAGAACAACTCCATTTGGCTCACTAACTTCACACACCATCAGGCTTCCAAGCAGCTCTCAAGGAAACTCAGTTTTCACACTCTATGCTTAGTGCCCTTTGAGTGCATTATCTAGGAATGAAGCTTGGTCAGCATCCCACACAAACGAATGCTCCACATGCGGGTTTCACATGCCACCAACTCCACATTCACAGGCAACATTCAGCGCCACAGCCGTTTTCAGATAGCCCTCAATGCAAAGGCTCTAGACGCAAATATTGGTGTGAGAGCTAATTCAATCAAGGAAACACTGCATGTTGTGAAGGGCATATTGAAGAAGGATCAGCCGAGTGGTTCTTGTGGGAGAACAACTCCATTTGGCTCACTAACTTCACACACCATCAGGCTCCAAGCAGCTCTCAAGGAAACTCAGTTTTCACACTCTATGTTTAGTGCCCTTTGAGTGCATTATCCAGGAATGAACCTGATAGAGCATCCACACAAACGAATGCTCCACATGCGGGTTTCACATGCCACCAACTCCACATTCACAGGCAACTTCAGCGCCACAGCCGTTTTCAGATAGCCCTCAATGCAAAGGCTCTAGAACGCAAATATTGGTGTGAGAGCTAATTCAATCAAGGAAACACTGCATGTTGGTGAAGGGCATATTGAAGAAGGATCAGCCGAGTGGTTCTTGTGGGAGAACAACTCCATTTGGCTCACTAACTTCACACACCATCAGGCTTTCCAAGCAGCTCTCAAGGAAACTCAGTTTTCACACTCTATGTTTAGTGCCCTTTGAGTGCATTATCCAGGAATGAACCTGGTAGAGCATCCCACACAAACGAATGCTCCACATGCGGGTTTCACATGCCACCAACTCCACATTCACAGGCAACTTCAGCGCCACAGCCGTTTTCAGATAGCCCTCAATGCAAAGGCTCTAGACGCAAATATTGGTGTGAGAGCTAATCAATCAAGGAAACACTGCATGTTGGTGAAGGGCATATTGAAGAAGGATCAGCCGAGTGGTTCTGTGGGAGAACAACTCCATTTGGCTGACTAACTTCACACACCATCAGGCTTCCAAGCAGCTCTCAAGGAAACTCAGTTTCACACTCTATGTTTAGTGCCCTTTGAGTGCATTATCTAGGAATGAACCTGGTAGAGCATCCACACAAACGAATGCTCCACATGCGGGTTTCACATGCCACCAACTCCACATTCACAGGCAACTTCAGCGCCACAGCCGTTTCAGATAGCCCTCAATGCAAAGGCTCTAGACGCAAATATTGGTGTGAGAGCTAATTCAATCAAGGAAACACTGCATGTTGGGTGAAGGGCATATTGAAGAAGGATCAGCCGAGTGGTTCTTGTGGGAGAACAACTCCATTTGGCTGACTAACTTCACACACCATCAGGCTTCCAAGCAGCTCTCAAGGAAACTCAGTTTTCACACTCTATGTTTAGTGCCCTTTGAGTGCATTATCTAGGAATGAACCTGGTAGAGCATCCCACACAAACGAATGCTCCACATGCGGGTTTCACATGCCACCAACTCCACATTCACAGGCAACTTCAGCGCCACAGCCGTTTTCAGATAGCCCTCAATGCAAAGGCTCTAGACGCAAATATTGGTGTGAGAGCTATTCAATCAAGGAAACACTGCATGTTGGTGAAGGCATATTGAAGAAGGATCAGCCGAGTGGTTCTTGTGGGAGAACAACTCCATTTGGCGCACTAACTTCACACACCATCAGGCTTCCAAGCAGCTCTCAAGGAAACTCAGTTTTCACACTCTATGCTTAGTGCCCTTTGAGTGCATTATCTAGGAATGAACCTGGTAGAGCATCCCACACAAACGAATGCTCCACATGCGGGTTCACATGCCACCAACTCCACATTCACAGCAACTTCAGCGCCACAGCCGTTTCAGATAGCCCACAATGCAAAAGGCTCTAGACGAAATATTGGTGTGAGAGAGCTAATTCAATCAAGGAAACACTGCATGTTGGTGAAGGGCATATTGAAGAAGGATCAACCGAGTGGTTCTTGTGGGAGAACAACTCCATTTGGCTCCCTAACTTCACACAGGTCACCATCAGGCTTCCAAGCAGCTCTCAAGGAAACTCAGTTTTTCACACTCTATGCTTAAGTGCCCTTTGTGTGCCTAGACTGAAATGTAGCTTGGTCAGCATCCACACAAACGAATGTTCCACATGCGTGTTTCACATGCCACAACTCCACATTCACAGGCAACTTCAGCGCCACAGCCGTTTTCAGATAGCCCTCAAAGCAAAGGCTCTAGACGCAAATATTGGTGTGAGAGCTAATTCAATCAAGGAAACACTGCATGTTGGTGAAGGGCATATTGAAGAAGTGATCAGCCGAGTGGTTCTTGTGGGAGAACAACTCCATTTGGCTCCCTAACTTCACACACCATCAGGCTTCCAAGCAGCTCTCAAGGAAACTCAGTTTTCACACTCTATGCTTAATGCCCTTTGTGTGCCTAGGACTGAAATGAAGCTTGGTCAGCATCCACACAAACGAATGCTCCACATGCGGGTTTCACATGCACCAACTCCACATTCACAGGCAACTTCAGCGCCACAGCCGTTTTCAGATAGCCTCAAAGCAAAGGCTCTAGACGCAAATATTGGTGTCAGAGCTAATTCAATCAAGGAAACACTGCATGTTGGTGAAGGGCATATTGAAGAAGGATCAGCCGAGTGGTTCTTGTGGGAGAACAACTCCATTTGGCTCACTAACTTCACACACCATCAGGCTTCCAAGCAGCTCTCAAGGAAACTCAGTTTTCACACTCTATGCTTAATGCCCTTTGTGTGGCCTAGACTGAAATGAAGCTTGGTCAGCATCCCACACAAACGAATGCTCCACATGCGGGTTTCACATGCCACCAACTCACATTCACAGGCAACTTCAGCGCCACAGCCGTTTTCAGATAGCCCTCAAAGCAAAGGCTCTAGACGCAAATATTGGTGTCAGAGCTAATTCAATCAAGGAAACACTGCATGTTGGTGAAGGGCATATTGAAGAAGGATCAGCCGAGTGGTTCTTGTGGAGAACAACTCCATTTGGCTCACTAACTTCACACACCATCAGGCTTCCAAGCAGCTCTCAAGGAAACTCAGTTTTCACACTCTATGCTTAATGCCCTTTGTGTGCCTAGGACTGAAATGAAGCTTGGTCAGCATCCCACACAAACGAATGCTCCACATGCGGGTTTCACATGCCACCAACTCCACATTCACAGGCAACTTCAGCGCCACAGCCGTTTTCAGATAGCCCTCAATGCAAAGGCTCTAGACGCAAATATTGGTGTGAGAGCTAATTCAATCAAGGAAACACTGCATGTTGGTGAAGGGCATATTGAAGAAGGATCAGCCGAGTGTTCTTGTGGGAGAACAACTCCATTTGGCTCACTAACTTCACACACATCAGGCTTCCAAGCAGCTCTCAAGGAAACTCAGTTTTCACACTCTATGCTTAGTGCCCTTTGTGTGCCTAGACTGAAATGAAGCTTGGTCAGCATCCCTCACAAACGAATGCTCCACATGCGGGTTTCACATGCCACCAACTCCACATTCACAGGCAACTTCAGCGCCACAGCCGTTTTCAGATAGCCCTCAATGCAAAGGCTCTAGACGCAAATATTGGTGTGAGAGCTAATTCAATCAAGGAAACACTGCATGTTGGTGAAGGGCATATTGAAGAAGGATCAGCCGAGTGGTTCTTGTGGGAGAACAACTCCATTTGGCTCACTAACTTCACACACCATCAGGCTTCCAAGCAGCTCTCAAGGAAACTCAGTTTTCACACTCTATGTTTAGTGCCCTTTGAGTGCATTATCTAGGAATGAACCTGGTAGAGCATCCCACACAAACGAATGCTCCACATGCGGGTTTCACATGCCACCAACTCCACATTGACAGGCAACTTCAGCGCCACAGCCGTTTTCAGATAGCCCTCAATGCAAAGGCTCTAGACGCAAATATTGGTGTGAGAGCTAATTCAATCAAGGAAACACTGCATGTTGGGTGAAGGGCATATTGAAGAAGGATCAGCCGAGTGGTTCTTGTGGGAGAACAACTCCATTTGGCTCACTAACTTCACACACCATCAGGCTTCCAAGCAGCTCTCAAGAAACTCAGTTTTCACACTCTATGCTTAGTGGCCCTTTGAGTGCATTATCCAGGAATGAACCTGGTAGAGCATCCCACACAAAACGAATGCTCCACATGCGGGTTTCACATGCCACCAACTCCCACATTCACAGGCAACTTCAGCGCCACAGCCGTTTTCAGATAGCCCTCAATGCAAAGGCTCTAGACGCAAATATTGGTGTGAGAGCTAATTCAATCAAGAAACACTGCATGTTGGTGAAGGGCATATTGAAGAAGGATCAGCCGAGTGGTTCTTGTGGAGAACAACTCCATTTGGCTCACTAACTTCACACACCATCAGGCTTCAAGCAGCTCTCAAGGAAACTCAGTTTTCACACTCTATGTTAGTGCCCTTTGAGTGCATTATCCAGGAATGAACCTGGTAGAGCATCCCACACAAACGAATGCTCCACATGCGGGTTTCACATGCCACCAACTCCACATTCACAGGCAACTTCAGCGCCACAGCCGTTTTCAGATAGCCCTCAATGCAAAGGCTCTAGACGCAAATATTGTGTGAGAGCTAATTCAATCAAGGAAACACTGCATGTTGGTGAAGGGCATATTGAAGAAGGATCAGCCGAGTGGTTCTTTGTGGAGAACAACTCCATTTGGCTGACTAACTCACACACCATCCATCAGGCTTCCAAGCAGCTCTCAAGGAAACTCAGTTTTCACACTCTATGTTTAGTGCCCTTTGAGTGCATTATCTAGGAATGAACCTGGTAGAGCATCCCACACAAACGAATGCTCCACATGCGGGTTTCACATGCCACCAACTCCACATTCACAGGCAACTTCAGCGCCACAGCCGTTTTCAGATAGCCCTCAATGCAAAGGCTCTAGACGCAAAATATTGGTGTGAGAGCTAATTCAATCAAGGAAACACTGCAATGTTGGTGAAGGGCATATTGAAGAAGGATCAGCCGAGTGGTTCTTGTGGGAGAACAACTCCATTTGGCTCACTAACTTCACACACCATCAGGCTTCAAGCAGCTCTCAAGGAAACTCAGTTTTCACACTCTATGCTTAGTGCCCTTTGAGTGCATTATCTAGGAATGAAGCTTGTCAGCATCCCACACAAACGAATGCTCCACATGCGGGTTTCACATGCCACCAACTCCACCATTCACAGGCAACTTCAGCGCCACAGCCGTTTTCAGATAGCCCTCAATGCAAAGGCTCTAGACGCAAATATTGGTGTGAGAGCTAATTCAATCAAGGAAACACTGCATGTTGGTGAAGGGCATATTGAAGAAGGATCAGCCGAGTGGTTCTTGTGGGAGAACAACTCCATTTGGCTCACTAACTTCACACACCATCAGGCTTCCAAGCAGCTCTCAAGGAAACTCAGTTTCACACTCTATGTTTAGTGCCCTTTGAGTGCATTATCAGGAATGAACCTGATAGAGCATCCCACACAAACGAATGCTCCACATGCGGGTTTCACATGCCACCAACTCCACATTCACAGGCAACTTCAGCGCCACAGCCGTTTTCAGATAGCCCTCAATGCAAAGGCTCTAGACGCAAATATTGGTGTGAGAGCTAATTCAATCAAGGAAACACTGCATGTTGGTGAAGGGCATATTGAAGAAGGATCAGCCGAGTGGTTCTTGTGGGAGAACAACTCCATTTGGCTGACTAACTTCACACACCATCAGGCTTCCAAGCAGCTCTCAAGGAAACTCAGTTTTCACACTCTATGTTTAGTGCCCTTTGAGTGCATTATCTAGGAATGAACCTGGTAGAGCATCCCACACAAACGCATGCTCCACATGCGGGTTTCACATGCCACCAACTCCACATTCACAGGCAACTTCAGCGCCACAGCCGTTTTCAGATAGCCCTCAATGCAAAGGCTCTAGACGCAAATATTGGTGTGAGAGCTAATTCAATCAAGGAAACACTGCATGTTGGTGAAGGGCATATTGAAGAAGGATCAGCCGAGTGGTTCTTGTGGGAGAACAACTCCATTTGCTCACTAACTTCACACACCATCAGGCTTCCAAGCAGCTCTCAAGGAAACTCAGTTTTCACACTCTATGCTTAGTGCCCTTTGAGTGCATTATCTAGGAATGAACCTGGTAGAGCATCCACACAAACGAATGCTCCACATGCGGGTTTCACATGCACCAACTCCACATTCACAGGCAACTTCAGCGCCACAGCCGTTTTCAGATAGCCCACAATGCAAAGGCTCTAGACGAAATATTGGTGTGAGAGCTAATTCAATCAAGGAAACACTGCATGTTGGTGAAGGGCATATTGAAGAAGGATCAACCGAGTGGTTCTTGTGGGAGAACAACTCATTTGGCTCCCTAACTTCACACACCATCAGGCTTCCAAGCAGCTCTCAAGGAAACTCAGTTTTCACACTCTATGCTTAGTGCCCTTTGTGTGCCTATGACTGAAATGTAGCTTGGTCAGCATCCCACACAAACGAATGTTCCACATGCGTGTTTCACATGCCACCAACTCCACATTCACAGGCAACTTCAGCGCCACAGCCGTTTTCAGATAGCCTCAAAGCAAAGGCTCTAGACGCAAATATTGGTGTGAGAGCTTAATTCAATCAAGGAAACACTGCATGTTGGTGAAGGGCATATTGAAGAAGGATCAGCCGAGTGGTTCTTGTGGGAGAACAACTCCATTTGGGCTCCCTAACTTCACACACCATCAGGCTTCCAAGCAGCTCTCAAGGAAACTCAGTTTTCACACTCTATGCTTAATGCCCTTTGTGTGCCTAGGACTGAAATGAAGCTTGTCAGCATCCCACACAAACGAATGCTCCACATGCGGGTTTCACATTGCCACCAACTCCACATTCACAGGCAACTTCAGCGCACAGCCGTTTTCAGATAGCCCTCAAAGCAAAGGCTCTAGACGCAAATATTGGTGTCAGAGCTAATTCAATCAAGGAAACACTGCATGTTGGTGAAGGGCATATTGAAGAAGGATCAGCCGAGTGGTTCTTGTGGGAGAACAACTCCATTTGGCTCACTAACTTCACACACCATCAGGCTTCCAAGCAGCTCTCAAGGAAACTCAGTTTTCACACTCTATGCTTAATGCCCTTTGTGTGCCTAGGACTGAAATGAAGCTTGGTCAGCATCCCACACAAACGAATGCTCCACATGCGGTTTCACATGCCACCAACTCCACATTCACACAGCAATTTCAGCGCCACAGCCGTTTTCAGATAGCCCTCAAAGCAAAGGCTCTAGACGCAAATATTGGTGTCAGAGCTAATTCAATCAAGGAAACACTGCATGTTGGTGAAGGGCATATTGAAGAAGGATCAGCCGAGTGGTTCTTGTGGGAGAACAACTCCATTTGGCTCACTAACTTCACACACCATCAGGCTTCCAAGCAGCTCTCAAGGAAACTCAGTTTTCACACTCTATGCTTAATGCCCTTTGTGTGCCCTAGGACTGAATGAAGCTTGGTCAGCATCCCACACAAACGAATGCTCCACATGCGGGTTTCACATGCCACCAACTCCACATTCACAGGCAACTTCAGCGCCACAGCCGTTTTCAGATAGCCCTCAATGCAAAGGCTCTAGACGCAAATATTGGTGTGAGAGCTAATTCAATCAAGGAAACACTGCATGTTGGTGAAGGGAGAAGGGCATATTGAAGAAGGATCAGCCGAGTGGTTCTTGTGGGAGAACAACTCCATTTGGCTCACTAACTTCACACACCATCAGGCTTCCAAGCAGCTCTCAAGGAAACTCAGTTTTCACACTCTATGCTTAGTGCCCTTTGTGTGCCTAGGACTGAAATGAAGCTTGGTCAGCATCCCTCACAAACGAATGCTCCACATGCGGGTTTCACATGCCACCAACTCCACATTCACAGGCAACTTCAGCGCCACAGCCGTTTTCAGATAGCCCTCAATGCAAAGGCTCTAGACGCAAATATTGGTGTGAGAGCTAATTCCAATCAAGGAAACACTGCATGTTGGTGAAGGGCATATTGAAGAAGGATCAGCCGAGTGGTTCTTGTGGGAGAACAACTCCATTTGGCTCACTAACTTCACACACCATCAGGCTTCCAAGCAGCTCTCAAGGAAACTCAGTTTTCACACTCTATGTTTAGTGCCCTTTGAGTGCATTATCTAGGAATGAACCTGGTAGAGCATCCCACACAAACGAATGCTCCACATGCGGGTTTCACATGCCACCAACTCCACATTGACAGGCAACTTCAGCGCCACAGCCGTTTTCAGATAGCCCTCAATGCAAAGGCTCTAGACGCAAATATTGGTGTGAGAGCTAATTCAATCAAGGAAACACTGCATGTTGGTGAAGGGCATATTGAAGAAGGATCAGCCGAGTGGTTCTTGTGGGAGAACAACTCCATTTGGCTCACTAACTTCACACACCATCAGGCTTCCAAGCAGCTCTCAAGGAAACTCAGTTTTCACACTCTATGCTTAGTGCCCTTTGAGTGCATTATCCAGGAATGAACCTGGTAGAGCATCCCACACAAACGAATGCTCCACATGCGGGTTTCACATGCCACCAACTCCACATTCACAGGCAACTTCAGCGCCACAGCCGTTTTCAGATAGCCCTCAATGCAAAGGCTCTAGACGCAAATATTGGTGTGAGAGCTAATTCAATCAAGGAAACACTGCATGTTGGTGAAGGGCATATTGAAGAAGGATCAGCCGAGTGGTTCTTGTGGGAGAACAACTCCATTTGGCTGACTAACTTCACACACCATCAGGCTTCCAAGCAGCTCTCAAGGAAACTCAGTTTTCACACTCTATGTTTAGTGCCCTTTGAGTGCATTATCCAGGAATGAACCTGGTAGAGCATCCCACACAAACGAATGCTCCACATGCGGGTTTCACATGCCACCAACTCCACATTCACAGGCAACTTCAGCGCCACAGCCGTTTTCAGATAGCCCTCAATGCAAAGGCTCTAGACGCAAATATTGGTGTGAGAGCTAATTCAATCAAGGAAACACTGCATGTTGGTGAAGGGCATATTGAAGAAGGATCAGCCGAGTGGTTCTTGTGGGAGAACAACTCCATTTGGCTGACTAACTTCACACACCATCAGGCTTCCAAGCAGCTCTCAAGGAAACTCAGTTTTCACACTCTATGTTTAGTGCCCTTTGAGTGCATTATCTAGGAATGAACCTGGTAGAGCATCCCACACAAACGAATGCTCCACATGCGGGTTTCACATGCCACCAACTCCACATTCACAGGCAACTTCAGCGCCACAGCCGTTTTCAGATAGCCCTCAATGCAAAGGCTCTAGACGCAAATATTGGTGTGAGAGCTAATTCAATCAAGGAAACACTGCATGTTGGTGAAGGGCATATTGAAGAAGGATCAGCCGAGTGGTTCTTGTGGGAGAACAACTCCATTTGGCTCACTAACTTCACACACCATCAGGCTTCCAAGCAGCTCTCAAGGAAACTCAGTTATCACACTCTATGCTTAGTGCCCTTTGAGTGCATTATCTAGGAATGAAGCTTGGTCAGCATCCCACACAAACGAATGCTCCACATGCGGGTTTCACATGCCACCAACTCCACATTCACAGGCAACTTCAGCGCCACAGCCGTTTTCAGATAGCCCTCAATGCAAAGGCTCTAGACGCAAATATTGGTGTGAGAGCTAATTCAATCAAGGAAACACTGCATGTTGGTGAAGGGCATATTGAAGAAGGATCAGCCGAGTGGTTCTTGTGGGAGAACAACTCCATTTGGCTCACTAACTTCACACACCATCAGGCTTCCAAGCAGCTCTCAAGGAAACTCAGTTTTCACACTCTATGTTTAGTGCCCTTTGAGTGCATTATCCAGGAATGAACCTGGTAGAGCATCCCACACAAACGAATGCTCCACATGCGGGTTTCACATGCCACCAACTCCACATTCACAGGCAACTTCAGCGCCACAGCCGTTTTCAGATAGCCCTCAATGCAAAGGCTCTAGACGCAAATATTGGTGTGAGAGCTAATTCAATCAAGGAAACACTGCATGTTGGTGAAGGGCATATTGAAGAAGGATCAGCCGAGTGGTTCTTGTGGGAGAACAACTCCATTTGGCTGACTAACTTCACACACCATCAGGCTTCCAAGCAGCTCTCAAGGAAACTCAGTTTTCACACTCTATGTTTAGTGCCCTTTGAGTGCATTATCTAGGAAAGAACCTGGTAGAGCATCCCACACAAACGAATGCTCCACATGCGGGTTTCACATGCCACCAACTCCACATTCACAGGCAACTTCAGCGCCACAGCCGTTTTCAGATAGCCCTCAATGCAAAGGCTCTAGACGCAAATATTGGTGTGAGAGCTAATTCAATCAAGGAAACACTGCATGTTGGTGAAGGGCATATTGAAGAAGGATCAGCCGAGTGGTTCTTGTGGGAGAACAACTCCATTTGGCTCACTAACTTCACACACCATCAGGCTTCCAAGCAGCTCTCAAGGAAACTCAGTTTTCACACTCTATGCTTAGTGCCCTTTGAGTGCATTATCTAGGAATGAAGCTTGGTCAGCATCCCACACAAACGAATGCTCCACATGCGGGTTTCACATGCCACCAACTCCACATTCACAGGCAACTTCAGCGCCACAGCCGTTTTCAGATAGCCCTCAATGCAAAGGCTCTAGACGCAAATATTGGTGTGAGAGCTAATTCAATCAAGGAAACACTGCATGTTGGTGAAGGGCATATTGAAGAAGGATCAGCCGAGTGGTTCTTGTGGGAGAACAACTCCATTTGGCTCACTAACTTCACACACCATCAGGCTTCCAAGCAGCTCTCAAGGAAACTCAGTTTTCACACTCTATGTTTAGTGCCCTTTGAGTGCATTATCCAGGAATGAACCTGGTAGAGCATCCCACACAAACGAATGCTCCACATGCGGGTTTCACATGCCACCAACTCCACATTCACAGGCAACTTCAGCGCCACAGCCGTTTTCAGATAGCCCTCAATGCAAAGGCTCTAGACGCAAATATTGGTGTGAGAGCTAATTCAATCAAGGAAACACTGCATGTTGGTGAAGGGCATATTGAAGAAGGATCAGCCGAGTGGTTCTTGTGGGAGAACAACTCCATTTGGCTGACTAACTTCACACACCATCAGGCTTCCAAGCAGCTCTCAAGGAAACTCAGTTTTCACACTCTATGTTTAGTGCCCTTTGAGTGCATTATCTAGGAATGAACCTGGTAGAGCATCCCACACAAACGAATGCTCCACATGCGGGTTTCACATGCCACCAACTCCACATTCACAGGCAACTTCAGCGCCACAGCCGTTTTCAGATAGCCCTCAATGCAAAGGCTCTAGACGCAAATATTGGTGTGAGAGCTAATTCAATCAAGGAAACACTGCATGTTGGTGAAGGGCATATTGAAGAAGGATCAGCCGAGTGGTTCTTGTGGGAGAACAACTCCATTTGGCTCACTAACTTCACACACCATCAGGCTTCCAAGCAGCTCTCAAGGAAACTCAGTTTTCACACTCTATGCTTAGTGCCCTTTGAGTGCATTATCTAGGAATGAACCTGGTAGAGCATCCCACACAAACGAATGCTCCACATGCGGGTTTCACATGCCACCAACTCCACATTCACAGGCAACTTCAGCGCCACAGCCGTTTTCAGATAGCCCACAATGCAAAGGCTCTAGACGAAATATTGGTGTGAGAGCTAATTCAATCAAGGAAACACTGCATGTTGGTGAAGGGCATATTGAAGAAGGATCAACCGAGTGGTTCTTGTGGGAGAACAACTCCATTTGGCTCCCTAACTTCACACACCATCAGGCTTCCAAGCAGCTCTCAAGGAAACTCAGTTTTCACACTCTATGCTTAATGCCCTTTGTGTGCCTAGGACTGAAATGAAGCTTGGTCAGCATCCCACACAAACGAATGCTCCACATGCGGGTTTCACATGCCACCAACTCCACATTGACAGGCAACTTCAGCGCCACAGCCGTTTTCAGATAGCCCTCAAAGCAAAGGCTCTAGACGCAAATATTGGTGTCAGAGCTAATTCAATCAAGGAAACACTGCATGTTGGTGAAGGGCATATTGAAGAAGGATCAGCCGAGTGGTTCTTGTGGGAGAACAACTCCATTTGGCTCACTAACTTCACACACCATCAGGCTTCCAAGCAGCTCTCAAGGAAACTCAGTTTTCACACTCTATGCTTAATGCCCTTTGTGTGCCTAGGACTGAAATGAAGCTTGGTCAGCATCCCACACAAACGAATGCTCCACATGCGGGTTTCACATGCCACCAACTCCACATTCACAGGCAACTTCAGCGCCACAGCCGTTTTCAGATAGCCCTCAAAGCAAAGGCTCTAGACGCAAATATTGGTGTGAGAGCTAATTCAATCAAGGAAACACTGCATGTTGGTGAAGGGCATATTGAAGAAGGATCAGCCGAGTGGTTCTTGTGGGAGAACAACTCCATTTGGCTCACTAACTTCACACACCATCAGGCTTCCAAGCAGCTCTCAAGGAAACTCAGTTTTCACACTCTATGCTTAGTGCCCTTTGTGTGCCTAGGACTGAAATGAAGCTTGGTCAGCATCCCTCACAAACGAATGCTCCACATGCGGGTTTCACATGCCACCAACTCCACATTCACAGGCAACTTCAGCGCCACAGCCGTTTTCAGATAGCCCTCAATGCAAAGGCTCTAGACGCAAATATTGGTGTGAGAGCTAATTCAATCAAGGAAACACTGCATGTTGGTGAAGGGCATATTGAAGAAGGATCAGCCGAGTGGTTCTTGTGGGAGAACAACTCCATTTGGCTCACTAACTTCACACACCATCAGGCTTCCAAGCAGCTCTCAAGGAAACTCAGTTTTCACACTCTATGCTTAGTGCCCTTTGAGTGCATTATCTAGGAATGAACCTGGTAGAGCATCCCACACAAACGAATGCTCCACATGCGGGTTTCACATGCCACCAACTCCACATTCACAGGCAACTTCAGCGCCACAGCCGTTTTCAGATAGCCCTCAATGCAAAGGCTCTAGACGCAAATATTGGTGTGAGAGCTAATTCAATCAAGGAAACACTGCATGTTGGTGAAGGGCATATTGAAGAAGGATCAGCCGAGTGGTTCTTGTGGGAGAACAACTCCATTTGGCTCACTAACTTCACACACCATCAGGCTTCCAAGCAGCTCTCAAGGAAACTCAGTTTTCACACTCTATGCTTAGTGCCCTTTGAGTGCATTATCTAGGAATGAACCTGGTAGAGCATCCCACACAAACGAATGCTCCACATGCGGGTTTCACATGCCACCAACTCCACATTCACAGGCAACTTCAGCGCCACAGCCGTTTTCAGATAGCCCTCAATGCAAAGGCTCTAGAAGAAATATTGGTGTGAGAGCTAATTCAATCAAGGAAACACTGCATGTTGGTGAAGGGCATATTGAAGAAGGATCAACCGAGTGGTTCTTGTGGGAGAACAACTCCATTTGGCTCCCTAACTTCACACACCATCAGGCTTCCAAGCAGCTCTCAAGGAAACTCAGTTTTCACACTCTATGCTTAGTGCCCTTTGTGTGCCTAGGACTGAAATGTAGCTTGGTCAGCATCCCACACAAACGAATGTTCCACATGCGTGTTTCACATGCCACCAACTCCACATTCACAGGCAACTTCAGCGCCACAGCCGTTTTCAGATAGCCCTCAAAGCAAAGGCTCTAGACGCAAATATTGGTGTGAGAGCTAATTCAATCAAGGAAACACTGCATGTTGGTGAAGGGCATATTGAAGAAGGATCAGCCGAGTGGTTCTTGTGGGAGAACAACTCCATTTGGCTCCCTAACTTCACACACCATCAGGCTTCCAAGCAGCTCTCAAGGAAACTCAGTTTTCACACTCTATGCTTAATGCCCTTTGTGTGCCTAGGACTGAAATGAAGCTTGGTCAGCATCCCACACAAACGAATGCTCCACATGCGGGTTTCACATGCCACCAACTCCACATTGACAGGCAACTTCAGCGCCACAGCCGTTTTCAGATAGCCCTCAAAGCAAAGGCTCTAGACGCAAATATTGGTGTCAGAGCTAATTCAATCAAGGAAACACTGCATGTTGGTGAAGGGCATATTGAAGAAGGATCAGCCGAGTGGTTCTTGTGGGAGAACAACTCCATTTGGCTCACTAACTTCACACACCATCAGGCTTCCAAGCAGCTCTCAAGGAAACTCAGTTTTCACACTCTATGCTTAATGCCCTTTGTGTGCCTAGGACTGAAATGAAGCTTGGTCAGCATCCCACACAAACGAATGCTCCACATGCGGGTTTCACATGCCACCAACTCCACATTCACAGGCAACTTCAGCGCCACAGCCGTTTTCAGATAGCCCTCAAAGCAAAGGCTCTAGACGCAAATATTGGTGTGAGAGCTAATTCAATCAAGGAAACACTGCATGTTGGTGAAGGGCATATTGAAGAAGGATCAGCCGAGTGGTTCTTGTGGGAGAACAACTCCATTTGGCTCACTAACTTCACACACCATCAGGCTTCCAAGCAGCTCTCAAGGAAACTCAGTTTTCACACTCTATGCTTAGTGCCCTTTGTGTGCCTAGGACTGAAATGAAGCTTGGTCAGCATCCCTCACAAACGAATGCTCCACATGCGGGTTTCACATGCCACCAACTCCACATTCACAGGCAACTTCAGCGCCACAGCCGTTTTCAGATAGCCCTCAATGCAAAGGCTCTAGACGCAAATATTGGTGTGAGAGCTAATTCAATCAAGGAAACACTGCATGTTGGTGAAGGGCATATTGAAGAAGGATCAGCCGAGTGGTTCTTGTGGGAGAACAACTCCATTTGGCTCCCTAACTTCACACACCATCAGGCTTCCAAGCAGCTCTCAAGGAAACTCAGTTTTCACACTCTATGTTTAGTGCCCTTTGAGTGCATTATCTAGGAATGAACCTGGTAGAGCATCCCACACAAACGAATGCTCCACATGCGGGTTTCACATGCCACCAACTCCACATTGACAGGCAACTTCAGCGCCACAGCCGTTTTCAGATAGCCCTCAATGCAAAGGCTCTAGACGCAAATATTGGTGTGAGAGCTAATTCAATCAAGGAAACACTGCATGTTGGTGAAGGGCATATTGAAGAAGGATCAGCCGAGTGGTTCTTGTGGGAGAACAACTCCATTTGGCTCACTAACTTCACACACCATCAGGCTTCCAAGCAGCTCTCAAGGAAACTCAGTTTTCACACTCTATGCTTAGTGCCCTTTGAGTGCATTATCTAGGAATGAACCTGGTAGAGCATCCCACACAAACGAATGCTCCACATGCGGGTTTCACATGCCACCAACTCCACATTCACAGGCAACTTCAGCGCCACAGCCGTTTTCAGATAGCCCTCAATGCAAAGGCTCTAGACGCAAATATTGGTGTGAGAGCTAATTCAATCAAGGAAACAATGCATGTTGGTGAAGGGCATATTGAAGAAGGATCAGCCGAGTGGTTCTTGTGGGAGAACAACTCCATTTGGCTCACTAACTTCACACACCATCAGGCTTCCAAGCAGCTCTCAAGGAAACTCAGTTTTCACACTCTATGCTTAGTGCCCTTTGAGTGCATTATCTAGGAATGAACCTGGTAGAGCATCCCACACAAACGAATGCTCCACATGCGGGTTTCACATGCCACCAACTCCACATTCACAGGCAACTTCAGCGCCACAGCCGTTTTCAGATAGCCCACAATGCAAAGGCTCTAGACGCAAATATTGGTGTGAGAGCTAATTCAATCAAGGAAACACTGCATGTTGGTGAAGGGCATATTGAAGAAGGATCAGCCGAGTGGTTCTTGTGGGAGAACAACTCCATTTGGCTCACTAACTTCACACACCATCAGGCTTCCAAGCAGCTCTCAAGGAAACTCAGTTTTCACACTCTATGCTTAGTGCCCTTTGTGTGCCTAGGACTGAAATGTAGCTTGGTCAGCATCCCACACAAACGAATGTTCCACATGCGGGTTTCACATGCCACCAACTCCACATTCACAGGCAACTTCAGCGCCACAGCCGTTTTCAGATAGCCCTCAATGCAAAGGCTCTAGACGCAAATATTGGTGTGAGAGCTAATTCAATCAAGGAAACACTGCATGTTGGTGAAGGGCATATTGAAGAAGGATCAGCCGAGTGGTTCTTGTGGGAGAACAAATCCATTTGGCTCCCTAACTTCACACACCATCAGGCTTCCAAGCAGCTCTCAAGGAAACTCAGTTTTCACACTCTATGCTTAGTGCCCTTTGTATGGCTAGGACTGAAATGAACCTGGTAGAGCATCCCACACAAACGAATGTTCCACATGCGGGTTTCACATGCCACCAACTCCACATTCACAGGCAACTTCAGCGCCACAGCCGTTTTCAGATAGCCCTCAATGCAAAGGCTCTAGACGCAAATATTGGTGTGAGAGCTAATTCAATCAAGGAAACACTGCATGTTGGTGAAGGGCATATTGAAGAAGGATCAGCCGAGTGGTTCTTGTGGGAGAACAAATCCATTTGGCTGACTAACTTCACACACCATCAGGCTTCCAAGCAGCTCTCAAGGAAACTCAGTTTTCACACTCTATGCTTAGTGCCATTTGAGTGCATTATCTAGGAATGAACCTGGTAGAGCATCCCACACAAACGAATGCTCCACATGCGGGTTTCACATGCCACCAACTCCACATTCACAGGCAACTTCAGCGCCACAGCCGTTTTCAGATAGCCCTCAATGCAAAGGCTCTAGACGCAAATATTGATGTGAGAGCTAATTCAATCAAGGAAACACTGCATGTTGGTGAAGGGCATATTGAAGAAGGATCAACCGAGTGGTTCTTGTGGGAGAGCAACTCCATTTGGCTCACTAACTTCACACACCATCAGGCTTCCAAGCAGCTCTCAAGGAAACTCAGTTTTCACACTCTATGCTTAGTGCCCTTTGTGTGCCTAGGACTGAAATGAAGCTTGGTCAGCATCCCACACAAACGAATGCTCCACATGCGGGTTTCACATGCCACCAACTCCACATTGACAGGCAACTTCAGCGCCACAGCCGTTTTCAGATAGCCCTCAATGCAAAGGCTCTAGACGCAAATATTGGTGTGAGAGCTAATTCAATCAAGGAAACACTGCATGTTGGTGAAGGGCATATTGAAGAAGGATCAGCCGAGTGGTTCTTGTGGGAGAACAAATCCATTTGGCTCCCTAACTTCACACACCATCAGGCTTCCAAGCAGCTCTCAAGGAAACTCAGTTTTCACACTCTATGCTTAGTGCCCTTTGTATGGCTAGGACTGAAATGAACCTGGTAGAGCATCCCACACAAACGAATGTTCCACATGCGGGTTTCACATGCCACCAACTCCACATTCACAGGCAACTTCAGCGCCACAGCCGTTTTCAGATAGCCCTCAATGCAAAGGCTCTAGACGCAAATATTGGTGTGAGAGCTAATTCAATCAAGGAAACACTGCATGTTGGTGAAGGGCATATTGAAGAAGGATCAGCCGAGTGGTTCTTGTGGGAGAACAACTCCATTTGGCTCACTAACTTCACACACCATCAGGCTTCCAAGCAGCTCTCAAGGAAACTCAGTTTTCACACTCTATGTTTAGTGCACTTTGAGTGCATTATCCAGGAATGAACCTGGTAGAGCATCCCACACAAACGAATGCTCCACATGCGGGTTTCACATGCCACCAACTCCACATTCACAGGCAACTTCAGCGCCACAGCCGTTTTCAGATAGCCCTCAATGCAAAGGCTCTAGACGCAAATATTGGTGTGAGAGCTAATTCAATCAAGGAAACACTGCATGTTGGTGAAGGGCATATTGAAGAAGGATCAGCCGAGTGGTTCTTGTGGGAGAACAACTCCATTTGGCTCACTAACTTCACACACCATCAGGCTTCCAAGCAGCTCTCAAGGAAACTCAGTTTTCACACTCTATGTTTAGTGCCCTTTGAGTGCATTATCTAGGAATGAACCTGGTAGAGCATCCCACACAAACGAATGCTCCACATGCGGGTTTCACATGCCACCAACTCCACATTCACAGGCAACTTCAGCGCCACAGCCGTTTTCAGATAGCCCTCAATGCAAAGGCTCTAGACGCAAATATTGGTGTGAGAGCTAATTCAATCAAGGAAACACTGCATGTTGGTGAAGGGCATATTGAAGAAGGATCAGCCGAGTGGTTCTTGTGGGAGAACAACTCCATTTGGCTCACTAACTTCACACACCATCAGGCTTCCAAGCAGCTCTCAAGGAAACTCAGTTTTCACACTCTATGCTTAGTGCCCTTTGAGTGCATTATCTAGGAATGAACCTGGTAGAGCATCCCACACAAACGAATGCTCCACATGCGGGTTTCACATGCCACCAACTCCACATTCACAGGCAACTTCAGCGCCACAGCCGTTTTCAGATAGCCCTCAATGCAAAGGCTCTAGACGCAAATATTGGTGTGAGAGCTAATTCAATCAAGGAAACACTGCATGTTGGTGAAGGGCATATTGAAGAAGGATCAGCCGAGTGGTTCTTGTGGGAGAACAACTCCATTTGGCTCCCTAACTTCACACACCATCAGGCTTCCAAGCAGCTCTCAAGGAAACTCAGTTTTCACACTCTATGCTTAGTGCCCTTTGTGTGCCTAGGACTGAAATGTAGCTTGGTCAGCATCCCACACAAACGAATGTTCCACATGCGGGTTTCACATGCCACCAACTCCACATTCACAGGCAACTTCAGCGCCACAGCCGTTTTCAGATAGCCCTCAAAGCAAAGGCTCTAGACGCAAATATTGGTGTGAGAGCTAATTCAATCAAGGAAACACTGCATGTTGGTGAAGGGCATATTGAAGAAGGATCAGCCGAGTGGTTCTTGTGGGAGAACAACTCCATTTGGCTGACTAACTTCACACACCATCAGGCTTCCAAGCAGCTCTCAAGGAAACTCAGTTTTCACACTCTATGCTTAATGCCCTTTGTGTGCCTAGGACTGAAATGAAGCTTGGTCAGCATCCCACACAAACGAATGCTCCACATGCGGGTTTCACATGCCACCAACTCCACATTCACAGGCAACTTCAGCGCCACAGCCGTTTTCAGATAGCCCTCAAAGCAAAGGCTCTAGACGCAAATATTGGTGTGAGAGCTAATTCAATCAAGGAAACACTGCATGTTGGTGAAGGGCATATTGAAGAAGGATCAGCCGAGTGGTTCTTGTGGGAGAACAACTCCATTTGGCTCACTAACTTCACACACCATCAGGCTTCCAAGCAGCTCTCAAGGAAACTCAGTTTTCACACTCTATGCTTAGTGCCCTTTGTGTGCCTAGGACTGAAATGAAGCTTGGTCAGCATCCCTCACAAACGAATGCTCCACATGCGGGTTTCACATGCCACCAACTCCACATTCACAGGCAACTTCAGCGCCACAGCCGTTTTCAGATAGCCCTCAATGCAAAGGCTCTAGACGCAAATATTGGTGTGAGAGCTAATTCAATCAAGGAAACACTGCATGTTGGTGAAGGGCATATTGAAGAAGGATCAGCCGAGTGGTTCTTGTGGGAGAACAACTCCATTTGGCTCACTAACTTCACACACCATCAGGCTTCCAAGCAGCTCTCAAGGAAACTCAGTTTTCACACTCTATGTTTAGTGCCCTTTGAGTGCATTATCTAGGAATGAACCTGGTAGAGCATCCCACACAAACGAATGCTCCACATGCGGGTTTCACATGCCACCAACTCCACATTGACAGGCAACTTCAGCGCCACAGCCGTTTTCAGATAGCCCTCAATGCAAAGGCTCTAGACGCAAATATTGGTGTGAGAGCTAATTCAATCAAGGAAACACTGCATGTTGGTGAAGGGCATATTGAAGAAGGATCAGCCGAGTGGTTCTTGTGGGAGAACAACTCCATTTGGCTCCCTAACTTCACACACCATCAGGCTTCCAAGCAGCTCTCAAGGAAACTCAGTTTTCACACTCTATGCTTAGTGCCCTTTGTGTGCCTAGGACTGAAATGTAGCTTGGTCAGCATCCCACACAAACGAATGTTCCACATGCGGGTTTCACATGCCACCAACTCCACATTCACAGGCAACTTCAGCGCCACAGCCGTTTTCAGATAGCCCTCAAAGCAAAGGCTCTAGACGCAAATATTGGTGTGAGAGCTAATTCAATCAAGGAAACACTGCATGTTGGTGAAGGGCATATTGAAGAAGGATCAGCCGAGTGGTTCTTGTGGGAGAACAACTCCATTTGGCTGACTAACTTCACACACCATCAGGCTTCCAAGCAGCTCTCAAGGAAACTCAGTTTTCACACTCTATGCTTAATGCCCTTTGTGTGCCTAGGACTGAAATGAAGCTTGGTCAGCATCCCACACAAACGAATGCTCCACATGCGGGTTTCACATGCCACCAACTCCACATTCACAGGCAACTTCAGCGCCACAGCCGTTTTCAGATAGCCCTCAAAGCAAAGGCTCTAGACGCAAATATTGGTGTGAGAGCTAATTCAATCAAGGAAACACTGCATGTTGGTGAAGGGCATATTGAAGAAGGATCAGCCGAGTGGTTCTTGTGGGAGAACAACTCCATTTGGCTCACTAACTTCACACACCATCAGGCTTCCAAGCAGCTCTCAAGGAAACTCAGTTTTCACACTCTATGCTTAGTGCCCTTTGTGTGCCTAGGACTGAAATGAAGCTTGGTCAGCATCCCTCACAAACGAATGCTCCACATGCGGGTTTCACATGCCACCAACTCCACATTCACAGGCAACTTCAGCGCCACAGCCGTTTTCAGATAGCCCTCAATGCAAAGGCTCTAGACGCAAATATTGGTGTGAGAGCTAATTCAATCAAGGAAACACTGCATGTTGGTGAAGGGCATATTGAAGAAGGATCAGCCGAGTGGTTCTTGTGGGAGAACAACTCCATTTGGCTCACTAACTTCACACACCATCAGGCTTCCAAGCAGCTCTCAAGGAAACTCAGTTTTCACACTCTATGTTTAGTGCCCTTTGAGTGCATTATCTAGGAATGAACCTGGTAGAGCATCCCACACAAACGAATGCTCCACATGCGGGTTTCACATGCCACCAACTCCACATTGACAGGCAACTTCAGCGCCACAGCCGTTTTCAGATAGCCCTCAATGCAAAGGCTCTAGACGCAAATATTGGTGTGAGAGCTAATTCAATCAAGGAAACACTGCATGTTGGTGAAGGGCATATTGAAGAAGGATCAGCCGAGTGGTTCTTGTGGGAGAACAACTCCATTTGGCTCACTAACTTCACACACCATCAGGCTTCCAAGCAGCTCTCAAGGAAACTCAGTTTTCACACTCTATGCTTAGTGCCCTTTGAGTGCATTATCTAGGAATGAGCCTGGTAGAGCATCCCACACAAACGAATGCTCCACATGCGGGTTTCACATGCCACCAACTCCACATTCACAGGCAACTTCAGCGCCACAGCCGTTTTCAGATAGCCCTCAATGCAAAGGCTCTAGACGCAAATATTGGTGTGAGAGCTAATTCAATCAAGGAAACACTGCATGTTGGTGAAGGGCATATTGAAGAAGGATCAGCCGAGTGGTTCTTGTGGGAGAACAACTCCATTTGGCTCACTAACTTCACACACCATCAGGCTTCCAAGCAGCTCTCAAGGAAACTCAGTTTTCACACTCTATGCTTAGTGCCCTTTGTATGGCTAGGACTGAAATGAACCTGGTAGAGCATCCCACACAAACGAATGTTCCACATGCGGGTTTCACATGCCACCAACTCCACATTCACAGGCAACTTCAGCGCCACAGCCGTTTTCAGATAGCCCTCAATGCAAAGGCTCTAGACGCAAATATTGGTGTGAGAGCTAATTCAATCAAGGAAACACTGCATGTTGGTGAAGGGCATATTGAAGAAGGATCAGCCGAGTGGTTCTTGTGGGAGAACAACTCCATTTGGCTCACTAACTTCACACACCATCAGGCTTCCAAGCAGCTCTCAAGGAAACTCAGTTTTCACACTCTATGCTTAGTGCCCAATGAGTGCATTATCTAGGAATGAACCTGGTAGAGCATCCCACACAAATGAATGCTCCACATGCGGGTTTCACATGCCACCAACTCCACATTCACAGGAAACTTCAGCGCCACAGCCGTTTTCAGATAGCCCTCAATGCAAAGGCTCTAGACGCAAATATTGGTGTGAGAGCTAATTCAATCAAGGAAACACTGCATGTTGGTGAAAGGCATATTGAAGAAGGATCAGCCGAGTGGTTCTTGTGGGAGAACAACTCCATTTGGCTCACTAACTTCACACACCATCAGGCTTCCAAGCAGCTCTCAAGGAAACTCAGTTTTCACACTCTATGCTTAGTGCCCTTTGAGTACCGAGGACTGAAATGAAGCTTGGTGAGCATCCCACACAAACGAATGCTCCACATGCGGGTTTCACATGCCACCAACTCCACATTCACAGGCAACTTCAGCGCCACAGCCGTTTTCAGATAGCCCTCAATGCAAAGGCTCTAGACGCAAATATTGGTGTGAGAGCTAATTCAATCAAGGAAACATTGCATGTTGGTGAAGGGCATATTGAAGAAGGATCAGCCGAGTGGTTCTTGTGGGAGAACAACTCCATTTGGCTCACTAACTTCACACACCATCAGGCTTCCAAGCAGCTCTCAAGGAAACTCAGTTTTCACACTCTATGCTTAGTGCCCTTTGAGTACCTAGGACTGAAATGAAGCTTGGTGAGCATCCCACACAAACGAATGCTCCACATACGGGTTTCACATGCCACCAACTCCACATTCACAGGAAACTTCAGCGCCACAGCCGTTTTCAGATAGCCCTCAATGCAAAGGCTCTAGACGCAAATATTGGTGTGAGAGCTAATTCAATCAAGGAAACACTGCATGTTGGTGAAAGGCATATTGAAGAAGGATCAGCCGAGTGGTTCTTGTGGGAGAACAACTCCATTTGGCTCACTAACTTCACACACCATCAGGCTTCCAAGCAGCTCTCAAGGAAACTCAGTTTTCACACTCTATGCTTAGTGCCCTTTGAGTACCGAGGACTGAAATGAAGCTTGGTGAGCATCCCACACAAACGAATGCTCCACATGCGGGTTTCACATGCCACCAACTCCACATTCACAGGCAACTTCAGCGCCACAGCCGTTTTCAGATAGCCCTCAATGCAAAGGCTCTAGACGCAAATATTGGTGTGAGAGCTAATTCAATCAAGGAAACATTGCATGTTGGTGAAGGGCATATTGAAGAAGGATCAGCCGAGTGGTTCTTGTGGGAGAACAACTCCATTTGGCTCACTAACTTCACACACCATCAGGCTTCCAAGCAGCTCTCAAGGAAACTCAGTTTTCACCCTCTATGCTTAGTGCCCTTTGAGTGCATTATCTAGGAATGAACATGATAGAGCATCCACACAAACGAATGCTCCACATGCGGGTTTCACATGCCACCAACTCCACTTTCTCAGGCAACTTCAGCGCCACAGCCGTTTTCAGATAGCCCTCAATGCAAAGGCTCTAGATGCAAATATTGGTGTGAGAGCTAATTCAATCAAGGAAACACTGCATGTTGGTGAAGGGCATATTGAAGAAGGATCAGCCGAGTGGTTCTTGTGGGAGAACAACTCCATTTGGCTCACTAACTTCACACACCATCAGGCTTCCAAGCAGCTCTCAAGGAAACTCAGTTTTCACACTCTATGCTTAGTGCCCTTTGAGTGCATTATCTAGGAATGAACCTGGTAGAGCATCCCACACAAACGAATGCTCCACATGCGGGTTTCACATGCCTCAACTCCACATTCTCAGGCAACTTCAGCGCCACAGCCGTTTTCAGGTAGCCCTCAATGCAAAGGCTCTAGACGCAAATATTGGTGTGAGAGCTAATTCAATCAAGGAAACACTGCATGTTGGTGAAAGGCATATTGAAGAAGGATCAGCCGAGTGGTTCTTGTGGGAGAACAACTCCATTTGGCTCACTAACTTCACACACCATCAGGCTTCCAAGCAGCTCTCAAGGAAACTCAGTTTTCACACTCTATGCTTAGTGCCCTTTGAGTACCTAGAACTGAAATGAAGCTTGGTGAGCATCCCACACAAATGAATGCTCCACATGCGGGTTTCACATGCCACCAACTCCACATTCACAGGCAACTTCAGCGCCACAGCCGTTTTCAGATAGCCCTCAATGCAAAGGCTCTAGACGCAAATATTGGTGTGAGAGCTAATTCAATCAAGGAAACACTGCATGTGGAATGAACCTGGTAGAGCATCCCACACAAACGAATGCCCCACTTGCGGGTTTCACATACCACCAACTGCACATTCACAGGCAACTTCAGCGCCACAGCCGTTTTCAGATAGCCCTCAATGCAAAGGCTCTAGACGCAAATATTGGTGTGAGAGCTAATTCAATCAAGGAAACATTGCATGTTGGTGAAGGGCATATTGAAGAAGGATCAGCCGAGTGGTTCTTGTGGGAGAACAACTCCATTTGGCTCACTAACTTCACACACCATCAGGCTTCCAAGCAGCTCTCAAGGAAACTCAGTTTTCACACTCTATGCTTAGTGCCCTTTGAGTGCATTATCTAGGGATGAACCTGGTAGAGCATCCACACAAACGAATGCTCCACATGCGGGTTTCACATGCCATCAACTCCACATTCTCAGGCAACTTCAGCGGCACTGCCGTTTTCAGATAGCCCTCAATGCAAAGGCTCTAGACGCAAATATTGGTGTGAGAGCTAATTCAATCAAGGAAACACTGCATGTTGATGAAGGGCATATTGAAGAAGGATCAGCCGAGTGGTTCTTGTGGGAGAACAACTCCATTTGGCTCACTAACTTCACACACCATCAGGCTTCCAAGCAGCTCTCAAGGAAACTCAATTTTCACACTCTATGCTTAGTGCCCTTTTAGTGCATTATCTAGGAATGAACCTGGTAGAGCATCCCACACAAACGAATGCTCCACATGCGGGTTTCACATGCCACCAACTCCACATTCACAGGAAACTTCAGCGCCACAGCCGTTTTCAGATAGCCCTCAATGCAAAGGCTCTAGACGCAAATATTGGTGTGAGAGCTAATTCAATCAAGGAAACACTGCATGTTGGTGAAGGGCATATTGAAGAAGGATCAGCCGAGTGGTTCTTGTGGGAGAACAACTCCATTTGGCTCACTAACTTCACACACCATCACGCTTCCAAGCAGCTCTCAAGGAAACTCAGTTTTCACACTCTATGCTTAGTGCCCTTTGAGTGCATTATCTAGGAATGAACCTGGTAGAGCATCCCACACAAACGAATGCTCCACATACGGGTTTCACATGCCACCAACTCCACATTCACAGGCAACTTCAGCGCCACAGCCGTTTTCAGATAGCCCTCAATGCAAAGGCTCTAGATGCAAATATTGGTGTGAGAGCTAATTCAATCAAGGAAACACTGCATGTGGAATGAACCTGGTAGAGCATCCCACACAAATGAATGCTCGACTTGCGGGTTTCACATGCCACCAACTCCACATTCTCACGCAACTTCAGCGCCACAGCCGTTTTCAGATAGCCCTCAATGCATAGGTTCTAGACGCAAATATTGGTGTGAGAGCTAATTCAATCAAGGAAACACTGCATGTTGGTGAAGGGCATATTGAAGAAGGATCAGCCGAGTGGTTCTTGTGGGAGAACAACTCCATTTGGCTCACTAACTTCACACACCATCAGGCTTCCAAGCAGCTCTCAAGGAAACTCAGTTTTCACACTCTATGCTTAGTGCCCTTTTAGTGCATTATCTAGGAATGAACCTGGTAGAGCATCCCACACAAACGAATGCTCCACATGCGGGTTTCACATGCCACCAACTCCACATTCACAGGCAACTTCAGCGCCACAGCCGTTTTCAGATAGCCCTCAATGCAAAGTCTCTAGACGCAAATATTGGTGTGAGAGCTAATTCAATCAAGGAAACACTGCATGTGGAATGAACCTGGTAGAGCATCCCACACAAACGAATGCTCCACAAGCGGGTTTCACATGCCACCAACTCCACATTCACAGGCAACTTCAGCGCCACAGCCGTTTTCAGATAGCCGTCAATGCAAAGGCTCTAGACACAAATATTGGTGTGAGAGCTAATTCAATCAATGAAACACTGCATGTGGAATGAACCTGGTAGAGCATCCCACACAAACGAATGCTCCACATGCGAGTTTCACATGCCACCAACTCCACATTCACAGGCAACTTCAGCGCCACAGCCGTTTTCAGATAGCCCTCAATGCAAAGGCTCTAGACGCAAATATTGGTGTGAGAGCTAATTCAATCAAGGAAACACTGCATGTTGGTGAAGGGCATATTGAAGAAGGATCAGCCGAGTGGTTCTTGTGGGAGAACAACTCCATTTGGCTCACTAACTTCACACACCATCAGGCTTCCAAGCAGCTCTCAAGGAAACTCAGTTTTCACACTCTATGCTTAGTGCCCTTTGTATGGCTAGGACTGAAATGAACCTGGTAGAGCATCCCACACAAACGAATGTTCCACATGCGGGTTTCACATGCCACCAACTCCACATTCACAGGCAACTTCAGCGCCACAGCCGTTTTCAGATAGCCCTCAATGCAAAGGCTCTAGACGCAAATATTGGTGTGAGAGCTAATTCAATCAAGGAAACACTGCATGTTGGTGAAGGGCATATTGAAGAAGGATCAGCCGAGTGGTTCTTGTGGGAGAACAACTCCATTTGGCTCACTAACTTCACACACCATCAGGCTTCCAAGCAGCTCTCAAGGAAACTCAGTTTTCACACTCTATGCTTAGTGCCCAATGAGTGCATTATCTAGGAATGAACCTGGTAGAGCATCCCACACAAATGAATGCTCCACATGCGGGTTTCACATGCCACCAACTCCACATTCACAGGAAACTTCAGCGCCACAGCCGTTTTCAGATAGCCCTCAATGCAAAGGCTCTAGACGCAAATATTGGTGTGAGAGCTAATTCAATCAAGGAAACACTGCATGTTGGTGAAAGGCATATTGAAGAAGGATCAGCCGAGTGGTTCTTGTGGGAGAACAACTCCATTTGGCTCACTAACTTCACACACCATCAGGCTTCCAAGCAGCTCTCAAGGAAACTCAGTTTTCACACTCTATGCTTAGTGCCCTTTGAGTACCGAGGACTGAAATGAAGCTTGGTGAGCATCCCACACAAACGAATGCTCCACATGCGGGTTTCACATGCCACCAACTCCACATTCACAGGCAACTTCAGCGCCACAGCCGTTTTCAGATAGCCCTCAATGCAAAGGCTCTAGACGCAAATATTGGTGTGAGAGCTAATTCAATCAAGGAAACATTGCATGTTGGTGAAGGGCATATTGAAGAAGGATCAGCCGAGTGGTTCTTGTGGGAGAACAACTCCATTTGGCTCACTAACTTCACACACCATCAGGCTTCCAAGCAGCTCTCAAGGAAACTCAGTTTTCACACTCTATGCTTAGTGCCCTTTGAGTGCATTATCTAGGAATGAGCCTGGTAGAGCATCCCACACAAACGAATGCTCCACATGCGGGTTTCACATGCCACCAACTCCACATTCACAGGCAACTTCAGCGCCACAGCCGTTTTCAGATAGCCCTCAATGCAAAGGCTCTAGACGCAAATATTGGTGTGAGAGCTAATTCAATCAAGGAAACACTGCATGTTGGTGAAGGGCATATTGAAGAAGGATCAGCCGAGTGGTTCTTGTGGGAGAACAACTCCATTTGGCTCACTAACTTCACACACCATCAGGCTTCCAAGCAGCTCTCAAGGAAACTCAGTTTTCACACTCTATGCTTAGTGCCCTTTGTATGGCTAGGACTGAAATGAACCTGGTAGAGCATCCCACACAAACGAATGTTCCACATGCGGGTTTCACATGCCACCAACTCCACATTCACAGGCAACTTCAGCGCCACAGCCGTTTTCAGATAGCCCTCAATGCAAAGGCTCTAGACGCAAATATTGGTGTGAGAGCTAATTCAATCAAGGAAACACTGCATGTTGGTGAAGGGCATATTGAAGAAGGATCAGCCGAGTGGTTCTTGTGGGAGAACAACTCCATTTGGCTCACTAACTTCACACACCATCAGGCTTCCAAGCAGCTCTCAAGGAAACTCAGTTTTCACACTCTATGCTTAGTGCCCTTTGAGTGCATTATCTAGGAATGAACCTGGTAGAGCATCCCACACAAACGAATGCTCCACATGCGGGTTTCACATGCCACCAACTACACATTCACAGGCAACTTCAGCGCCACAGCCGTTTTCAGATAGCCCTCAATGCAAAGGCTCTAGACGCAAATATTGGTGTGAGAGCTAATTCAATCAAGGAAACAATGCATGTTGGTGAAGGGCATATTGAAGAAGGATCAGCCGAGTGGTTCTTGTGGGAGAACAACTCCATTTGGCTCACTAACTTCACACACCATCAGGCTTCCAAGCAGCTCTCAAGGAAACTCAGTTTTCACACTCTATGCTTAATGCCCTTTGAGTGCATTATCTAGGAATGAGCCTGGTAGAGCATCCCACACAAACGAATGCTCCACATGCGGGTTTCACATGCCACCAACTCCACATTCACAGGCAACTTCAGCGCCACAGCCGTTTTCAGATAGCCCTCAATGCAAAGGCTCTAGACGCAAATATTGGTGTGAGAGCTAATTCAATCAAGGAAACACTGCATGTTGGTGAAGGGCATATTGAAGAAGGATCAGCCGAGTGGTTCTTGTGGGAGAACAACTCCATTTGGCTCACTAACTTCACACACCATCAGGCTTCCAAGCAGCTCTCAAGGACACTCAGTTTTCACACTCTATGCTTAGTGCCCTTTGTATGGCTAGGACTGAAATGAACCTGGTAGAGCATCCCACACAAACGAATGTTCCACATGCGGGTTTCACATGCCACCAACTCCACATTCACAGGCAACTTCAGCGCCACAGCCGTTTTCAGATAGCCCTCAATGCAAAGGCTCTAGACGCAAATATTGGTGTGAGAGCTAATTCAATCAAGGAAACACTGCATGTTGGTGAAGGGCATATTGAAGAAGGATCAGCCGAGTGGTTCTTGTGGGAGAACAACTCCATTTGGCTCACTAACTTCACACACCATCAGGCTTCCAAGCAGCTCTCAAGGAAACTCAGTTTTCACACTCTATGCTTAGTGCCCTTTGAGTGCATTATCTAGGAATGAACCTGGTAGAGCATCCCATACAAACGAATGCTCCACATGCGGGTTTCACATGCCACCAACTCCACATTCACAGGCAACTTCAGCGCCACAGCCGTTTTCAGATAGCCCACAATGCAAAGGCTCTAGACGCAAATATTGGTGTGAGAGCTAATTCAATCAAGGAAACACTGCATGTTGGTGAAGGGCATATTGAAGAAGGATCAGCCGAGTGGTTCTTGTGGGAGAACAACTCCATTTGGCTCACTAACTTCACACACCATCAGGCTTCCAAGCAGCTCTCAAGGAAACTCAGTTTTCACACTCTATGCTTAGTGCCCTTTGTGTGCCTAGGACTGAAATGTAGCTTGGTCAGCATCCCACACAAACGAATGTTCCACATGCGGGTTTCACATGCCACCAACTCCACATTCACAGGCAACTTCAGCGCCACAGCCGTTTTCAGATAGCCCTCAAAGCAAAGGCTCTAGACGCAAATATTGGTGTGAGAGCTAATTCAATCAAGGAAACACTGCATGTTGGTGAAGGGCATATTGAAGAAGGATCAGCCGAGTGGTTCTTGTGGGAGAACAACTCCATTTGGCTGACTAACTTCACACACCATCAGGCTTCCAAGCAGCTCTCAAGGAAACTCAGTTTTCACACTCTATGCTTAGTGCCCTTTGTGTGCCTAGGACTGAAATGAAGCTTGGTCAGCATCCCTCACAAACGAATGCTCCACATGCGGGTTTCACATGCCACCAACTCCACATTCACAGGCAACTTCAGCGCCACAGCCGTTTTCAGATAGCCCTCAATGCAAAGGCTCTAGACGCAAATATTGGTGTGAGAGCTAATTCAATCAAGGAAACACTGCATGTTGGTGAAGGGCATATTGAAGAAGGATCAGCCGAGTGGTTCTTGTGGGAGAACAACTCCATTTGGCTCACTAACTTCACACACCATCAGGCTTCCAAGCAGCTCTCAAGGAAACTCAGTTTTCACACTCTATGTTTAGTGCCCTTTGAGTGCATTATCTAGGAATGACCTGGTAGAGCATCCCACACAAACGAATGCTCCACATGCGGGTTTCACATGCCACCAACTCCACATTGACAGGCAACTTCAGCGCCACAGCCGTTTTCAGATAGCCCTCAATGCAAAGGCTCTAGACGCAAATATTGGTGTGAGAGCTAATTCAATCAAGGAAACAATGCATGTTGGTGAAGGGCATATTGAAGAAGGATCAGCCGAGTGGTTCTTGTGGGAGAACAACTCCATTTGGCTCACTAACTTCACACACCATCAGGCTTCCAAGCAGCTCTCAAGGAAACTCAGTTTTCACACTCTATGCTTAGTGCCCTTTGAGTGCATTATCTAGGAATGAGCCTGGTAGAGCATCCACACAAACGAATGCTCCACATGCGGGTTTCACATGCCACCAACTCCACATTCACAGGCAACTTCAGCGCCACAGCCGTTTTCAGATAGCCCTCAATGCAAAGGCTCTAGACGCAAATATTGGTGTGAGAGCTAATTCAATCAAGGAAACACTGCATGTTGGTGAAGGGCATATTGAAGAAGGATCAGCCGAGTGGTTCTTGTGGGAGAACAACTCCATTTGGCTCACTAACTTCACACACCATCAGGCTTCCAAGCAGCTCTCAAGGACACTCAGTTTTCACACTCTATGCTTAGTGCCCTTTGTATGGCTAGGACTGAAATGAACCTGGTAGAGCATCCCACACAAACGAATGTTCCACATGCGGGTTTCACATGCCACCAACTCCACATTCACAGGCAACTTCAGCGCCACAGCCGTTTTCAGATAGCCCTCAATGCAAAGGCTCTAGACGCAAATATTGGTGTGAGAGCTAATTCAATCAAGGAAACACTGCATGTTGGTGAAGGGCATATTGAAGAAGGATCAGCCGAGTGGTTCTTGTGGGAGAACAACTCCATTTGGCTCACTAACTTCACACACCATCAGGCTTCCAAGCAGCTCTCAAGGAAACTCAGTTTTCACACTCTATGCTTAGTGCCCAATGAGTGCATTATCTAGGAATGAACCTGGTAGAGCATCCCATACAAACGAATGCTCCACATGCGGGTTTCACATGCCACCAACTCCACATTCACAGGCAACTTCAGCGCCACAGCCGTTTTCAGATAGCCCACAATGCAAAGGCTCTAGACGCAAATATTGGTGTGAGAGCTAATTCAATCAAGGAAACACTGCATGTTGGTGAAGGGCATATTGAAGAAGGATCAGCCGAGTGGTTCTTGTGGGAGAACAACTCCATTTGGCTCCCTAACTTCACACACCATCAGGCTTCCAAGCAGCTCTCAAGGAAACTCAGTTTTCACACTCTATGCTTAGTGCCCTTTGTGTGCCTAGGACTGAAATGTAGCTTGGTCAGCATCCCACACAAACGAATGTTCCACATGCGGGTTTCACATGCCACCAACTCCACATTCACAGGCAACTTCAGCGCCACAGCCGTTTTCAGATAGCCCTCAAAGCAAAGGCTCTAGACGCAAATATTGGTGTGAGAGCTAATTCAATCAAGGAAACACTGCATGTTGGTGAAGGGCATATTGAAGAAGGATCAGCCGAGTGGTTCTTGTGGGAGAACAACTCCATTTGGCTGACTAACTTCACACACCATCAGGCTTCCAAGCAGCTCTCAAGGAAACTCAGTTTTCACACTCTATGCTTAATGCCCTTTGTGTGCCTAGGACTGAAATGAAGCTTGGTCAGCATTCCACACAAACGAATGCTCCACATGCGGGTTTCACATGCCACCAACTCCACATTCACAGGCAACTTCAGCGCCACAGCCGTTTTCAGATAGCCCTCAAAGCAAAGGCTCTAGACGCAAATATTGGTGTCAGAGCTAATTCAATCAAGGAAACACTGCATGTTGGTGAAGGGCATATTGAAGAAGGATCAGCCGAGTGGTTCTTGTGGGAGAACAACTCCATTTGGCTCACTAACTTCACACACCATCAGGCTTCCAAGCAGCTCTCAAGGAAACTCAGTTTTCACACTCTATGCTTAATGCCCTTTGTGTGCCTAGGACTGAAATGAAGCTTGGTCAGCATCCCACACAAACGAATGCTCCACATGCGGGTTTCACATGCCACCAACTCCACATTCACAGGCAACTTCAGCGCCACAGCCGTTTTCAGATAGCCCTCAAAGCAAAGGCTCTAGACGCAAATATTGGTGTGAGAGCTAATTCAATCAAGGAAACACTGCATGTTGGGTGAAGGGCATATTGAAGAAGGATCAGCCGAGTGGTTCTTGTGGGAGAACAACTCCATTTGGCTCACTAACTTCACACACCATCAGGCTTCCAAGCAGCTCTCAAGGAAACTCAGTTTTCACACTCTATGCTTAGTGCCCTTTGTGTGCCTAGGACTGAAATGAAGCTTGGTCAGCATCCCTCACAAACGAATGCTCCACATGCGGGTTTCACATGCCACCAACTCCACATTCAGGCAACTTCAGCGCCACAGCCGTTTTCAGATAGCCCTCAATGCAAAGGCTCTAGACGCAAATATTGGTGTGAGAGCTAATTCAATCAAGGAAACACTGCATGTTGGTGAAGGGCATATTGAAGAAGGATCAGCCGAGTGGTTCTTGTGGGAGAACAACTCCATTTGGCTCACTAACTTCACACACCATCAGGCTTCCAAGCAGCTCTCAAGGAAACTCAGTTTTCACACTCTATGTTTAGTGCCCTTTGAGTGCATTATCTAGGAATGAACCTGGTAGAGCATCCCACACAAACGAATGCTCCACATGCGGGTTTCACATGCCACCAACTCCACATTGACAGGCAACTTCAGCGCCACAGCCGTTTTCAGATAGCCCTCAATGCAAAGGCTCTAGACGCAAATATTGGTGTGAGAGCTAATTCAATCAAGGAAACAATGCATGTTGGTGAAGGGCATATTGAAGAAGGATCAGCCGAGTGGTTCTTGTGGGAGAACAACTCCATTTGGCTCACTAACTTCACACACCATCAGGCTTCCAAGCAGCTCTCAAGGAAACTCAGTTTTCACACTCTATGCTTAGTGCCCTTTGAGTGCATTATCTAGGAATGAGCCTGGTAGAGCATCCCACACAAACGAATGCTCCACATGCGGGTTTCACATGCCACCAACTCCACATTCACAGGCAACTTCAGCGCCACAGCCGTTTTCAGATAGCCCTCAATGCAAAGGCTCTAGACGCAAATATTGGTGTGAGAGCTAATTCAATCAAGGAAACACTGCATGTTGGTGAAGGGCATATTGAAGAAGGATCAGCCGAGTGGTTCTTGTGGGAGAACAACTCCATTTGGCTCACTAACTTCACACACCATCAGGCTTCCAAGCAGCTCTCAAGGAAACTCAGTTTTCACACTCTATGCTTAGTGCCCTTTGTATGGCTAGGACTGAAATGAACCTGGTAGAGCATCCCACAAAAACGAATGTTCCACATGCGGGTTTCACATGCCACCAACTCCACATTCACAGGCAACTTCAGCGCCACAGCCGTTTTCAGATAGCCCTCAATGCAAAGGCTCTAGACGCAAATATTGGTGTGAGAGCTAATTCAATCAAGGAAACACTGCATGTTGGTGAAGGGCATATTGAAGAAGGATCAGCCGAGTGGTTCTTGTGGGAGAACAACTCCATTTGGCTCACTAACTTCACACACCATCAGGCTTCCAAGCAGCTCTCAAGGAAACTCAGTTTTCACACTCTATGCTTAGTGCCCAATGAGTGCATTATCTAGGAATGAACCTGGTAGAGCATCCCACACAAACGAATGCTCCACATGCGGGTTTCACATGCCACCAACTCCACATTCACAGGCAACTTCAGCGCCACAGCCGTTTTCAGATAGCCCACAATGCAAAGGCTCTAGACGCAAATATTGGTGTGAGAGCTAATTCAATCAAGGAAACACTGCATGTTGGTGAAGGGCATATTGAAGAAGGATCAGCCGAGTGGTTCTTGTGGGAGAACAACTCCATTTGGCTCACTAACTTCACACACCATCAGGCTTCCAAGCAGCTCTCAAGGAAACTCAGTTTTCACACTCTATGCTTAGTGCCCTTTGTGTGCCTAGGACTGAAATGTAGCTTGGTCAGCATCCCACACAAACGAATGCTCCACATGCGGGTTTCACATGCCACCAACTCCACATTCACAGGCAACTTCAGCGCCACAGCCGTTTTCAGATAGCCCTCAAAGCAAAGGCTCTAGACGCAAATATTGGTGTGAGAGCTAATTCAATCAAGGAAACACTGCATGTTGGTGAAGGGCATATTGAAGAAGGATCAACCGAGTGGTTCTTGTGGGAGAACAACTCCATTTGGCTCACTAACTTCACACACCATCAGGCTTCCAAGCAGCTCTCAAGGAAACTCAGTTTTCACACTCTATGCTTAGTGCCCTTTGTGTGCCTAGGACTGAAATGAATCTTGGTCAGCATCCCACACAAACGGATGCTCCACATGCGGGTTTCACATGCCACCAACTCCACATTCACAGGCAACTTCAGCGCCACAGCCGTTTTCAGATAGCCCTCAATGCAAAGGCTCTAGACGCAAATATTGGTGTGAGAGCTAATTCAATCAAGGAAACACTGCATGTTGGTGAAGGGCATATTGAAGAAGGATCAGCCGAGTGGTTCTTGTGGGAGAACAACTCCATTTGGCTCACTAACTTCACACACCATCAGGCTTCCAAGCAGCTCTCAAGGAAACTCAGTTTTCACACTCTATGCTTAGTGCCCTTTGAGTGCATTATCTAGGAATGAACCTGGTAGAGCATCCCACACAAACGAATGCTCCACATGCGGGTTTCACATGCCACCAACTCCACATTCACAGGCAACTTCAGCGCCACAGCCGTTTTCAGATAGCCCTCAATGCAAAGGCTCTAGACGCAAATATTGGTGTGAGAGCTAATTCAATCAAGGAAACACTGCATGTTGGTGAAGGGCATATTGAAGAAGGATCAACCGAGTGGTTCTTGTGGGAGAACAACTCCATTTGGCTCACTAACTTCACACACCATCAGGCTTCCAAGCAGCTCTCAAGGAAACTCAGTTTTCACACTCTATGCTTAGTGCCCTTTGAGTGCATTATCTAGGAATGAACCTGGTAGAGCATCCCACACAAACGAATGCTCCACATGCGGGTTTCACATGCCACCAACTCCACATTCACAGGCAACTTCAGCGCCACAGCCGTTTTCAGATAGCCCTCAATGCAAAGGCTCTAGACGCAAATATTGGTGTGAGAGCTAATTCAATCAAGGAAACACTGCATGTTGGTGAAGGGCATATTGAAGAAGGATCAGCCGAGTGGTTCTTGTGGGAGAACAACTCCATTTGGCTCACTAACTTCACACACCATCAGGCTTCCAAGCAGCTCTCAAGGAAACTCAGTTTTCACACTCTATGCTTAGTGCCCTTTCAGTGCATTATCCAGGAATGAACCTGGTAGAACATCCCACACAAACGAATGCTCCACATGCGGGTTACACATGCCACCAACTCCACATTCACAGGCAACTTCAGCGCCACAGCCGTTTTCAGATAGCCCTCAAAGCAAAGGCTCTAGACGCAAATATTGGTGTCAGAGCTAATTCAATCAAGGAAACACTGCATGTTGGTGAAGGGCATATTGAAGAAGGATCAGCCGAGTGGTTCTTGTGGGAGAACAACTCCATTTGGCTCCCTAACTTCACACACCATCAGGCTTCCAAGCAGCTCTCAAGGAAACTCAGTTTTCACACTCTATGCTTAATGCCCTTTGTGTGCCTAGGACTGAAATGAAGCTTGGTCAGCATCCCACACAAACGAATGCTCCACATGCGGGTTTCACATGCCACCAACTCCACATTCACAGGCAACTTCAGCGCCACAGCCGTTTTCAGATAGCCCTCAATGCAAAGGCTCTAGACGCAAATATTGGTGTGAGAGCTAATTCAATCAAGGAAACACTGCATGTTGGTGAAGGGCATATTGAAGAAGGATCAGCCGAGTGGTTCTTGTGGGAGAACAACTCCATTTGGCTCACTAACTTCACACACCATCAGGCTTCCAAGCAGCTCTCAAGGAAACTCAGTTTTCACACTCTATGCTTAGTGCCCTTTGTGTGCCTAGGACTGAAATGAAGCTTGGTCAGCATCCCTCACAAACGAATGCTCCACATGCGGGTTTCACATGCCACCAACTCCACATTCACAGGCAACTTCAGCGCCACAGCCGTTTTCAGATAGCCCTCAATGCAAAGGCTCTAGACGCAAATATTGGTGTGAGAGCTAATTCAATCAAGGAAACACTGCATGTTGGTGAAGGGCATATTGAAGAAGGATCAGCCGAGTGGTTCTTGTGGGAGAACAACTCCATTTGGCTCACTAACTTCACACACCATCAGGCTTCCAAGCAGCTCTCAAGGAAACTCAGTTTTCACACTCTATGCTTAGTGCCCTTTGAGTGCATTATCTAGGAATGAGCCTGGTAGAGCATCCCACACAAACGAATGTTCCACATGCGGGTTTCACATGCCACCAACTCCACATTCACAGGCAACTTCCCAGCGCCACAGCCGTTTTCAGATAGCCCTCAATGCAAAGGCTCTAGACGCAAATATTGGGTGTGAGAGCTAATTCAATCAAGGAAACACTGCATGTTGGTGAAGGGCATATTGAAGAAGGATCAGCCGAGTGGTTCTTGTGGGAGAACAACTCCATTTGGCTCACTAACTTCACACACCATCAGGCTTCCAAGCAGCTCTCAAGGAAACTCAGTTTTCACACTCTATGCTTAGTGCCCTTTGTATGGCTAGGACTGAAATGAACCTGGTAGAGCATCCCACACAAACGAATGTTCCACATGCGGGTTTCACATGCCACCAACTCCACATTCACAGGCAACTTCAGCGCCACAGCCGTTTTCAGATAGCCCTCAAAGCAAAGGCTCTAGACGCAAATATTGGTGTGAGAGCTAATTCAATCAAGGAAACACTGCATGTTGGTGAAGGGCATATTGAAGAAGGATCAGCCGAGTGGTTCTTGTGGGAGAACAACTCCATTTGGCTCACTAACTTCACACACCATCAGGCTTCCAAGCAGCTCTCAAGGAAACTCAGTTTTCACACTCTATGCTTAGTGCCCTTTGTATGGCTAGGACTGAAATGAACCTGGTAGAGCATCCCACACAAACGAATGTTCCACATGCGGGTTTCACATGCCACCAACTCCACATTCACAGGCAACTTCAGCGCCACAGCCGTTTTCAGATAGCCCTCAATGCAAAGGCTCTAGACGCAAATATTGGTGTGAGAGCTAATTCAATCAAGGAAACACTGCATGTTGGTGAAGGGCATATTGAAGAAGGATCAGCCGAGTGGTTCTTGTGGGAGAACAACTCCATTTGGCTCACTAACTTCACACACCATCAGGCTTCCAAGCAGCTCTCAAGGAAACTCAGTTTTCACACTCTATGCTTAGTGCCCAATGAGTGCATTATCTAGGAATGAACCTGGTAGAGCATCCCACACAAACGAATGCTCCACATGCGGGTTTCACATGCCACCAACTCCACATTCACAGGCAACTTCAGCGCCACAGCCGTTTTCAGATAGCCCACAATGCAAAGGCTCTAGACGCAAATATTGGTGTGAGAGCTAATTCAATCAAGGAAACACTGCATGTTGGTGAAGGGCATATTGAAGAAGGATCAGCCGAGTGGTTCTTGTGGGAGAACAACTCCATTTGGCTCCCTAACTTCACACACCATCAGGCTTCCAAGCAGCTCTCAAGGAAACTCAGTTTTCACACTCTATGCTTAGTGCCCTTTGTGTGCCTAGGACTGAAATGTAGCTTGGTCAGCATCCCTCACAAACGAATGTTCCACATGCGGGTTTCACATGCCACCAACTCCACATTCACAGGCAACTTCAGCGCCACAGCCGTTTTCAGATAGCCCTCAATGCAAAGGCTCTAGACGCAAATATTGGTGTGAGAGCTAATTCAATCAAGGAAACACTGCATGTTGGTGAAGGGCATATTGAAGA
>NW_026699502.1:0-48021 GCF_030435755.1 Ochotona princeps
TAAGCCTGATGGTGTGTGAAGTTAGTGAGCCAAATGGAGTTGTTCTCCCACAAGAACCACTCGGCTGATCCTTCTTCAATATGCCCTTCACCAACATGCAGTGTTTCCTTGATTGAATTAGCTCTCACACCAATATTTGTGTCTAGAGCCTTTGCATTGAGGGCTATCTGAAAACGGCTGTGGTGCTGAAGTTGCCTGTGAATGTGGAGTTGGTGGAATGTGAAACCCGCATGTGGAGTATTCGTGTGTGTGGGATGCTCTACCAGCTTCATTTTAGTCCTAGGCACTCAAAGGGCACTAAGCCTAGAGTGTGAAAACTGAGTTTCCTTGAGAGCTGCTTGGAAGCCTGATGGTGTGTGAAGTTAGTGAGCCAAATGGAGTTGTTCTCCCACAAAAAACCACGTGGCTGATCCTTCTTCAATATGCCCTTCACCAACATGCAGTGTTTCCTTAATTGAATTAGCTCTCACACCAATATTTGCGTCTAGAGCCTTTGCATTGAGGGCTATCTGAAAACGGCTGTGGCGCTGAAGTTGCCTGAGAATGTGGAGTTGGTGGCATGTGAAACCCGCATGTGGAGCATTCGTTTGTGTGGGATGCTCACCAAGCTTCATTTCAGTCCTAGGCACTCAAAGGGCACTAAGCATAGAGTGTGAAAACTGAGTTTCCTTGAGAGCTGCTTGGATGCCTGATGGTGTGTGAAGTTAGTGAGCCAAATGGAGTTGTTCTCCCACAAGAACCACTCGGCTGATCCTTCTTCATTATGCCCTTCACCAACATGCAGTGTTTCCTTGATTGAATTAGCTCTCACACCATCATTTGCGTCTAGAGCCTTTGCATTGAGGGCTATCTGAAAACGGCTGTGGCGCTGAAGTTGCCTGTCAATGTGGAGTTGGTGGCATGTGAAACCCGCATGTGGAGCATTCGTTTGTGTGGGATGCTCTACCAGGTTCATTCCTAGATAATGCACTCAAAGGGCACTAAGCCTAGAGTTGAAAACTGAGTTTCCTTGAGAGCTGTTTGGAAGCCTGATGGTGTGTGAAGTTAGTGAGCCAAATGGAGTTGTTCTCCCACAAGAACCACTTGGCTGATCCTTCTTCATTATGCCCTTCACCAACATGCAGTGTTTCCTTGATTGAATTAGCTCTCACACCAATATTTGCGTCTAGAGCCTTTGCATTGAGGGCTATCTGAAAACGGCTGTGGCGCTGAAGTTGCCTGAGAATGTGGAGTTGGTGGCATGTGAAACCCGCATGTGGAGCATTCGTTTGTGTGGGATGCTCTACCAGGTTCATTCCTAGATAATGCACTCAAAGGGCACTAAGCATAGAGTGTGAAAACTGAGTTTCCTTGAGAGCTGCTGGGAAGCCTGATGGTGTGTGAAGTTAGTGAGCCAAATGTAGTTGTTCTCCCACAAGAACCACTCGGCTGATCCTTCTTCAATATGCCCTTCACCAACATGCAGTGTTTCCTTGATTGAATTAGCTCTCACACCAATATTTGCGTCTAGAGCCTATGCATTGAGGGCTATCTGAAAACGGCTGTGGCGCTGAAGTTGCCTGAGAATGTGGAGTTGGTGGCATGTGAAACCCGCATGTGGAGCATTCGTTTGTGTGGGATGCTCTACCAGGTTCATTCCTAGATAATGCAGTCAAAGGGCACTAAGCATAGAGTGTGAAAACTGAGTTTCCTTGAGAGCTGCTTGGAAGCCTGATGGTGTGTGAAGTTAGTGAGCCAAATGGAGTTGTTCTCCACAAAAAACCACTCGGCCGATCCTTCTTCAATATGCCCTTCACCAACATGCAGTGTTTCCTTGATTGAATTAGCTCTCACACCAATATTTGCGTCTAGAGCCTTTGCATTGAGGGCTATCTGAAAACGGCTGTGGCGCTGAAGTTGCCTGAGAATGTGGAGTTGGTGGCATGTGAAACCCGCAGGTGGAGCATTCGTTTGTGTGGGATGCTCTACCAGGCTCATTTCAGTCCTAGGTACTCAAAGGGCACTAAGCATAGAGTGTGAAAACTGAGTTTCCTTGAGAGCTGCTTGGAAGCCTGATGGTGTGTGAAGTTAGTGAGCCAAATGGAGTTGTTCTCCCACAAAAAACCACTCGGCCGATCCTTCTTCAATATGCTCTTCACCAACATGCAGTGTTTCCTTGATTGAATTAGCTCTCACACCAATATTTGCGTCTAGAGCCTTTGCATTGAGGGCTATCTGAAAACGGCTGTGGCGCTGAAGTTGCCTGTCAATGTGATGTTGGTGGCATGTGAAACGCACATGTGGAGCATTCGTTTGTGTGGGATGCTCTACCAGGTTCATTTCAGTCCTGGGTACTCAAAGGGCACTAAGCATAGAGTGTGAAAACTGAGTTTCCTTGAGAGCTGCTGGGAAGCCTGATGGTGTGTGAAGTTAGTGAGCCAAATGGAGTTGTTCTCCCACAAGAACCACTCGGCTGATCCTTCTTCAATATGCCCTTCACCAACATGCAGTGTTTCCTTGATTGAATTAGCTCTCACACCAATATTTGCGTCTAGAGCCTTTGCATTGAGGGCTATCTGAAAACGGCTGTGGCGCTGAAGTTGCCTGTGAATGTGGAGTTGGTGGCATGTGAAACCCGCATGTGGAGCATTTGTTTGTGTGGGATGCTCTACCAGGTTCATTCCTAGATAATGCACTCAAAGGGCACTAAGCCTAGAGTGTGAAAACTGAGTTTCCTTGAGAGCTGCTTGGAAGCCTGATGGTGTGTGAAGTTAGTGAGCCAAATGGAGTTGTTCTCCCAGAAGAACCACTCGGCTGATCCTTCTTCAATATGCCCTTCACCAACATGCAGTGTTTCCTTGATTGAATTAGCTCTCACACTAATATTTGCGTCTAGAGCCTTTGCATTGAGGGCTATCTGAAAACGGCTGTGGCGCTGAAGTTGCCTGAGAATGTGGAGTTGGTGGCATGTGAAACCCGCATGTGGAGCATTCGTTTGTGTGGGATGCTCTACCAGGTTCATTCCTAGATAATGCACTCAAAGGGCACTAAGCCTAGAGTTGAAAACTGAGTTTCCTTGAGAGCTGTTTGGAAGCCTGATGGTGTGTGAAGTTAGTGAGCCAAATGGAGTTGTTCTCCCACAAGAACCACTCGGCTGATCCTTCTTCATTATGCCCTTCACCAACATGCAGTGTTTCCTTGATTGAATTAGCTCTCACACCAATATTTGCATCTAGAGCCTTTGCATTGAGGGCTATCTGAAAACGGCTGTGGCGCTGAAGTTGCCTGAGAATTTGGAGTTGGTGGCATGTGAAACCCGCATGTGGAGCATTCGTTTGTGTGGGATGCTCTACCAGGTTCATTCCTAGATAATGCACTCAAAGGGCACTAAGCATAGAGTGTGAAAACTGAGTTTCCTTGAGAGCTGCTGGGAAGCCTGATGGTGTGTGAAGTTAGTGAGCCAAATGGAGTTGTTCTCCCACAAAAAACCACTCGGCCGATCCTTCTTCAATATGCCCTTCACCAACATGCAGTGTTTCCTTGATTGAATTAGCTCTCACACCAATATTTGCGTCTAGAGCCTTTGCATTGAGGGCTATCTGAAAACGGCTGTGGCGCTGAAGTTGCCTGAGAATGTGGAGTTGGTGGCATGTGAAACCCGCATGTGGAGCATTCGTTTGTGAGGGATGCTCACCAAGCTTCATTTCAGTCCTAGGCACTCAAAGGGCACTAAGCCTAGAGTGTGAAAACTGAGTTTCCTTGAGAGCTGCTTGGAAGCCTGATGGTGTGTGAAGTTAGTGAGCCAAATGGAGTTGTTCTCCCAGAAGAACCACTCGGCTGATCCTTCTTCAATATGCCCTTCACCAACATGCAGTGTTTCCTTGATTGAATTAGCTCTCACACCAATATTTGCGTCTAGAGCCTTTGCATTGAGGGCTATCTGAAAACGGCTGTGGTGCTGAAGTTGCCTGTGAATGTGGAGTTGGTGGCATGTGAAACCCGCATGTGGAGCATTCGTTTGTGTGGGATGCTCTACCAGGTTCATTCCTAGATAATGCACTCAAAGGGCACTAAGCATAGAGTGTGAAAACTGAGTTTCCTTGAGAGCTGCTTGGAAGCCTGATGGTGTGTGAAGTTAGTGAGCCCAATGGAGTTGTTCTCCCACAAGAACCACTCGGCTGATCCTTCTTCAATATGCCCTTCACCAACATGCAGTGTTTCCTTGATTGAATTAGCTCTCACACCAGTATTTGCGTCTAGAGCCTTTGCATTGAGGGCTATCTGAAAACGGCTGTGGCGCTGAAGTTGCCTGTCAATGTGAAGTTGGTGGCATGTGAAACTCACATGTGGAGCATTCGTTTGTGTCGGATGCTCTACCAGGTTCATTTCAGTCCTGGGTACTCAAAGGGCACTAAGCATAGAGTGTGAAAACTGAGTTTCCTTGAGAGCTGCTTGGAAGCCTGATGGTGTGTGAAGTTAGTGAGCCAAATGGAGTTGTTCTCCCACAAAAAACCACTCGGCCGATCCTTCTTCAATATGCCCTTCACCAACATGCAGTGTTTCCTTGATTGAATTAGCTCTCACACCAATATTTGCGTCTAGAGCCTTTGCATTGAGGGCTATCTGAAAACGGCTGTGGCGCTGAAGTTGCCTGTGAATGTGGAGTTGGTGGCATGTGAAACCCGCATGTGGAGCATTCGTTTGTGTGGGATGCTCACCAACCTTCATTTCAGTCCTAGGTACTCAAAAGGCACTAAGCATAGAGTGTGAAAACTGAGTTTCCTTGAGAGCTGCTTGGAAGCCTGATGGTGTGTGAAGTTAGTGAGTCAAATGGAGTTGTTCTCCCACAAGAACCACTCGGCTGATCCTTCTTCAATATGCCCTTCACCAACATGCAGTGTTTCCTTGATTGAATTAGCTCTCACACCAATATTTGCGTCTAGACCCTTTGCATTGAGGGCTATCTGAAAACGGCTGTGGCGCTGAAGTTGCCTGAGAATGTGGAGTTGGTGGCATGTGAAACCCGCATGTGGAGCATTCGTTTGTGTGGGATGCTCTACCAGGTTCATTCCTAGATAATGCACTCAAAGGGCACTAAGCATAGAGTGTGAAAACTGAGTTTCCTTGAGAGCTGCTTGGAAGCCTGATGGTGTGTGAAGTTAGTGAGCCAAATGGAGTTGTACTCCCACAAGAACCACTCGGCTGATCCTTCTTCAATATGCCCTTCACCAACATGCAGTGTTTCCTTGATTGAATTAGCTCTCACACCAATATTTGCGTCTAGAGCCTTTGCATTGAGGGCTATCTGAAAACGGCTGTGGCGCTGAAGTTGCCTGTGAATGTGGAGTTGGTGGCATGTGAAACCCGCATGTGGAGCATTCGTTTGTGTGGGATGCTCTACCAGGTTCATTCCTAGATAATGCACTCAAAGGGCACTAAGCATAGAGTGTGAAAACTGAGTTTCCTTGAGAGCTGCTTGGAAGCCTGGTGGTGTGTGAAGTTAGTGAGCCAAATGGAGTTGTTCTCCCACAAGAACCACTCGGCTGATCCTTCTTCAATATGCCCTTCACCAACATGCAGTGTTTCCTTGATTGAATTAGCTCTCACACCAATATTTGCGTCTAGAGCCTTTGCATTGAGGGCTATCTGAAAACGGCTGTGGCGCTGAAGTTGCCCGTGAATGTGGAGTTGGTGGCATGTGAAACCCGCTTGTGGAGCATTCGTTTGTGTGGGATGCTCACCAACCTTCATTTCAGTCCTAGGTATTCAAAAGGCACTAAGCATAGAGTGTGAAAACTGAGTTTCATTGAGAGCTGCTTGGAAGCCTGATGGTGTGTGAAGTTAGTGAGCCAAATGGAGTTGTTCTCCCACAAGAACCACTCGGCTGATCCTTCTTCAATATGCCCTTCACCAACATGCAGTGTTTCCTTGATTGAATTAGCTGTCACACAAGTATTTGCGTCTAGAGCCTTTGCATTGAGGGCTATCTGAAAACGGCTGTGGCGCTGAAGTTGCCTGAGAATGTGGAGTTGGTGGCATGTGAAACCCGCATGTGGAGCATTCGTTTGTGTGGGATGCTCTACCAGGTTCATTCCTAGATAATGCACTCAAAGGGCACTAAGCATAGAGTGTGAAAACTGAGTTTCTTTGAGAGCTGCTGGGAAGCCTGATGGTGTGTGAAGTTAGTGAGCCAAATGGAGTTGTTCTCCCAGAAGAACCACTCGGCTGATCCTTCTTCAATATGCCCTTCACCAACATGCAGTGTTTCCTTGATTGAATTAGCTCTCACACCAATATTTGCGTCTAGAGCCTTTGCATTGAGGGCTATCTGAAAACGGCTGTGGCGCTGAAGTTGCCTGTCAATGTGGAGTTGGTGGCATGTGAAACCCGCATGTGGAACATTCGTTTGTGATGGATGCTCTACCAGGTTCATTCCTAGATAATGCAGTCAAAGGGCGGTAAGGATAGAGTGTGAAAACTGAGTTTCCTTGAGAGCTGCTTGGAAGCCTGATGGTGTGTGAAGTTAGTGAGCCAAATGGAGTTGTTCTCCCACAAGAACCACTCGGCTGATCCTTCTTCAATATGCCCTTCACCAACATGCAGTGTTTCCTTGATTGAATTAGCTCTCACACCAATATTTGCGTCTAGAGCCTTTGCATTGAGGGCTATCTGAAAACGGCTGTGGCGCTGAAGTTGCCTGAGAATGTGGAGTTGGTGGCATGTGAAACCCGCATGTGGAGCATTCGTTTGTGTGGGATGCTCTACCAGGTTCATTCCTAGATAATGCACTCAAAGGGCACTAAGCATAGAGTGTGAAAACTGAGTTTCCTTGAGAGCTGCTTGGAAGCCTGGTGGTGTGTGAAGTTAGTGAGCCAAATGGAGTTGTTCTCCCACAAGAACCACTCGGCTGATCCTTCTTCAATATGCCCTTCACCAACATGCAGTGTTTCCTTGATTGAATTAGCTCTCACACCAATATTTGCGTCTAGAGCCTTTGCATTGAGGGCTATCTGAAAACGGCTGTGGCGCTGAAGTTGCCTGAGAATGTGGAGTTGGTGGCATGTGAAACCCGCATGTGGAGCATTCGTTTGTGTGGGATGCTCTACCAGGTTCATTCCTAGATAATGCACTCAAAGGGCACTAAGCATAGAGTGTGAAAACTGAGTTTCCTTGAGAGCTGCTTGGAAGCCTGGTGGTGTGTGAAGTTAGTGAGCCAAATGGAGTTGTTCTCCCACAAGAACCACTCGGCTGATCCTTCTTCAATATGCCCTTCACCAACATGCAGTGTTTGATTGAATTAGCTCTCACACCAATATTTGCGTCTAGAGCCTTTGCATTGAGGGCTATCTGAAAACGGCTGTGGCGCTGAAGTTGCCTGAGAATGTGGAGTTGGTGGCATGTGAAACCCGCATGTGGAGCATTCGTTTGTGATGGATGCTCTACCAGGTTCATTCCTAGATAATGCAGTCAAAGGGCGGTAAGGATAGAGTGTGAAAACTGAGTTTCCTTGAGAGCTGCTTGGAAGCCTGATGGTGTGTGAAGTTAGTGAGCCAAATGGAGTTGTTCTCCCACAAGAACCACTCGGCTGATCCTTCTTCAATATGCCCTTCACCAACATGCAGTGTTTCCTTGATTGAATTAGCTCTCACACCAATATTTGCGTCTAGAGCCTTTGCATTGAGGGCTATCTGAAAACGGCTGTGGCGCTGAAGTTGCCTGAGAATGTGGAGTTGGTGACATGTGAAACCCGCAGGTGGAGCATTCGTTTGTGTGGGATGCTCTACCAGGTTCATTCCTAGATAATGCACTCAAAGGGCACTAAGCATAGAGTGTGAAAACTGAGTTTCCTTGAGAGCTGCTTGGAAGCCTGGTGGTGTGTGAAGTTAGTGAGCCAAATGGAGTTGTTCTCCCACAAGAACCACTCGGCTGATCCTTCTTCAATATGCCCTTCACCAACATGCAGTGTTTCCTTGATTGAATTAGCTCTCACACCAATATTTGCGTCTAGAGCCTTTGCATTGAGGGCTATCTGAAAACGGCTGTGGCGCTGAAGTTGCCTGAGAATGTGGAGTTGGTGGCATGTGAAACCCGCATGTGGAGCATTCGTTTGTGTGGGATGCTCTACCAGGTTCATTCCTAGATAATGCACTCAAAGGGCACTAAGCATAGAGTGTGAAAACTGAGTTTCCTTGAGAGCTGCTTGGAAGCCTGATGGTGTGTGAAGTTAGTGAGCCAAATGGAGTTGTTCTCCCACAAGAACCACTCGGCTGATCCTTCTTCAATATGCCCTTCACCAACATGCAGTGTTTCCTTGATTGAATTAGCTCTCACACCAATATTTGCGTCTAGAGCCTTTGCATTGAGGGCTATCTGAAAACGGCTGTGGCGCTGAAGTTGCCTGTGAATGTGGAGTTGGTGGCATGTGAAACCCGCTTGTGGAGCATTCGTTTGTGTGGGATGCTCACCAACCTTCATTTCAGTCCTAGGTACTCAAAAGGCACTAAGCATAGAGTGTGAAAACTGAGTTTCCTTGAGAGCTGCTTGGAAGCCTGATGGTGTGTGAAGTTAGTGAGCCAAATGGAGTTGTTCTCCCACAAGAACCACTCGGCTGATCCTTCTTCAATATGCCCTTCACCAACATGCAGTGTTTCCTTGATTGAATTAGCTCTCACACCAATATTTGCGTCTAGAGCCTTTGCATTGAGGGCTATCTGAAAACGGCTGTGGCGCTGAAGTTGCCTGAGAATGTGGAGTTGGTGGCATGTGAAACCCGCATGTGGAGCATTCGTTTGTGTGGGATGCTCTACCAGGTTCATTCCTATATAATGCACTCAAAGGGCACTAAGCATAGAGTGTGAAAACTGAGTTTCCTTGAGAGATGTTTGGAAGCCTGATGGTGTGTGAAGTTAGTAAGCCAAATGGAGTTGTTCTCCCACAAGAACCACTCGGCTGATCCTTCTTCAATATGCCCTTCACCAACATGCAGTGTTTCCTTGATTGAATTAGCTCTCACACCAATATTTGCGTCTAGAGCCTTTGCATTGAGGGCTATCTGAAAACGGCTGTGGCGCTGAAGTTGCCTGTGAATGTGGAGTTGGTGGCATGTGAAACCCGCATGTGGAGCATTCGTTTGTGTGGGATGCTCACAAACCTTCATTTCAGTCCTAGGTACTCAAAAGGCACTAAGCATAGAGTGTGAAAACTGAGTTTCCTTGAGAGCTGCTTGGAAGCCTGATGGTGTGTGAAGTTAGTGAGTCAAATGGAGTTGTTCTCCCACAAGAACCACTCAGCTGATCCTTCTTCAATATGCCCTTCACCAACATGCACTGTTTCCTTGATTGAATCAGCTCTCACACCAATATTTGCGTCTAGAGCCTTTGCATTGAGGGCTATCTGAAAACGGCTGTGGCGCTGAAGATGCCTGTCAATGTGGAGTTGGTGGCATGTGAAACCCGCATGTGGAGCATCGTTTGTGTGGGATGCTCTACCAGGTTCATTCGTAGATAATGCACTCAAAGGGCACTAAGCCTAGAGTTGAAAACTGAGTTTCCTTGAGAGCTGCTTGGAAGCCTGATGGTGTGTGAAGTTAGTGAGCCAAATGGAGTTGTTCTCCCACAAGAACCACTCGGCCGATCCTTCTTCAATATGCCCTTCACCAACATGCAGTGTTTCCTTGATTGAATTAGCTCTCACACCAATATTTGCGTCTAGAGCCTTTGCATTGAGGGCTATCTGAAAACGCCTGTGGCGCTGAAGTTGCCTGAGAATGTGGAGTTGGTGGCATGTGAAACCCGCATGTGGAGCATTCGTTTGTGTGGGATGCTCACCAAGCTTCATTTTAGTCCTAGGCACTCAAAGGGCACTAAGTATAGAGTGTGAAAACTGAGTTTCCTTGAGAGCTGCTTGGAAGCCTGATGGTGTGTGAAGTTAGTGAGCCAAATGGAGTTGTTCTCCCACAAGAACCACTTGGCTGATCCTTCTTCAATATGCCCTTCACCAACATGCAGTGTTTCCTTGATTGAATTAGCTCTCACACCAATATTTGCGTCTAGAGCCTTTGCATTGAGGGCTATCTGAAAACGGCTGTGGCGCTGAAGTTGCCTGTGAATGTGGAGTTGGTGGCATGTGAAACCCGCATGTGGAGCATTCGTTTGTGTGGGATGTTCTACCAGGTTCATTCCTAGATAATGCACTCAAAGGGCAATAAGCATAGAGTGTGAAAACTGAGTTTCCTTGAGAGCTGTTTGGAAGCCTGATGGTGTGTGAAGTTAGTGAGCCAAATGGAGTTGTTCTCCCACAAGAACCACTCGGCTGATCCTTCTTCAATATGCCCTTCACCAACATGCAGTGTTTCCTTGATTGAATTAGCTCTCACACCAATATTTGCGTCTAGAGCCTTTGCATTGAGGGCTATCTGAAAACGGCTGTGGCGCTGAAGTTGCCTGAGAATGTGGAGTTGGTGGCATGTGAAACCCGCATGTGGAGCATTCGTTTGTGTGGGATGCTCTACCAGGTTCATTCCTAGATAATGCACTCAAAGGGCACTAAGCATAGAGTGTGAAAACTGAGTTTCCTTGAGAGCTGCTTGGAAGCCTGATGGTGTGTGAAGTTAGTGAGCCAAATGGAGTTGTTCTCCCACAAGAACCACTCGGCTGATCCTTCTTCAATATGCCCTTCACCAACATGCAGTGTTTCCTTGATTGAATTAGCTCTCACACCAATATTTGCGTCTAGAGCCTTTGCATTGAGGGCTATCTGAAAACGGCTGTGGCGCTGAAGTTGCCTGTGAATGTGGAGTTGGTGGCATGTGAAACCCGCTTGTGGAGCATTCGTTTGTGTGGGATGCTCACCAACCTTCATTTCAGTCCTAGGTACTCAAAAGGCACTAAGCATAGAGTGTGAAAACTGAGTTTCCTTGAGAGCTGCTTGGAAGCCTGATGGTGTGTGAAGTTAGTGAGCCAAATGGAGTTGTTCTCCCACAAGAACCACTCGGCTGATCCTTCTTCAATATGCCCTTCACCAACATGCAGTGTTTCCTTGATTGAATTAGCTGTCACACAAGTATTTGCGTCTAGAGCCTTTGCATTGAGGGCTATCTGAAAACGGCTGTGGCGCTGAAGATGCCTGTCAATGTGGAGTTGGTGGCATGTGAAACCCGCATGTGGAGCATCGTTTGTGTGGGATGCTCTACCAGGTTCATTCGTAGATAATGCACTCAAAGGGCACTAAGCCTAGAGTTGAAAACTGAGTTTCCTTGAGAGCTGCTTGGAAGCCTGATGGTGTGTGAAGTTAGTGAGCCAAATGGAGTTGTTCTCCCACAAGAACCACTCGGCCGATCCTTCTTCAATATGCCCTTCACCAACATGCAGTGTTTCCTTGATTGAATTAGCTCTCACACCAATATTTGCGTCTAGAGCCTTTGCATTGAGGGCTATCTGAAAACGCCTGTGGCGCTGAAGTTGCCTGAGAATGTGGAGTTGGTGGCATGTGAAACCCGCATGTGGAGCATTCGTTTGTGTGGGATGCTCACCAAGCTTCATTTTAGTCCTAGGCACTCAAAGGGCACTAAGTATAGAGTGTGAAAACTGAGTTTCCTTGAGAGCTGCTTGGAAGCCTGATGGTGTGTGAAGTTAGTGAGCCAAATGGAGTTGTTCTCCCACAAGAACCACTTGGCTGATCCTTCTTCAATATGCCCTTCACCAACATGCAGTGTTTCCTTGATTGAATTAGCTCTCACACCAATATTTGCGTCTAGAGCCTTTGCATTGAGGGCTATCTGAAAACGGCTGTGGCGCTGAAGTTGCCTGTGAATGTGGAGTTGGTGGCATGTGAAACCCGCATGTGGAGCATTCGTTTGTGTGGGATGTTCTACCAGGTTCATTCCTAGATAATGCACTCAAAGGGCAATAAGCATAGAGTGTGAAAACTGAGTTTCCTTGAGAGCTGTTTGGAAGCCTGATGGTGTGTGAAGTTAGTGAGCCAAATGGAGTTGTTCTCCCACAAGAACCACTCGGCTGATCCTTCTTCAATATGCCCTTCACCAACATGCAGTGTTTCCTTGATTGAATTAGCTCTCACACCAATATTTGCGTCTAGAGCCTTTGCATTGAGGGCTATCTGAAAACGGCTGTGGCGCTGAAGTTGCCTGAGAATGTGGAGTTGGTGGCATGTGAAACCCGCATGTGGAGCATTCGTTTGTGTGGGATGCTCTACCAGGTTCATTCCTAGATAATGCACTCAAAGGGCACTAAGCATAGAGTGTGAAAACTGAGTTTCCTTGAGAGCTGCTTGGAAGCCTGATGGTGTGTGAAGTTAGTGAGCCAAATGGAGTTGTTCTCCCACAAGAACCACTCGGCTGATCCTTCTTCAATATGCCCTTCACCAACATGCAGTGTTTCCTTGATTGAATTAGCTCTCACACCAATATTTGCGTCTAGAGCCTTTGCATTGAGGGCTATCTGAAAACGGCTGTGGCGCTGAAGTTGCCTGTGAATGTGGAGTTGGTGGCATGTGAAACCCGCTTGTGGAGCATTCGTTTGTGTGGGATGCTCACCAACCTTCATTTCAGTCCTAGGTACTCAAAAGGCACTAAGCATAGAGTGTGAAAACTGAGTTTCCTTGAGAGCTGCTTGGAAGCCTGATGGTGTGTGAAGTTAGTGAGCCAAATGGAGTTGTTCTCCCACAAGAACCACTCGGCTGATCCTTCTTCAATATGCCCTTCACCAACATGCAGTGTTTCCTTGATTGAATTAGCTGTCACACAAGTATTTGCGTCTAGAGCCTTTGCATTGAGGGCTATCTGAAAACGGCTGTGGCGCTGAAGTTGCCTGAGAATGTGGAGTTGGTGGCATGTGAAACCCGCATGTGGAGCATTCGTTTGTGTGGGATGCTCTACCAGGTTCATTCCTATATAATGCACTCAAAGGGCACTAAGCATAGAGTGTGAAAACTGAGTTTCCTTGAGAGATGTTTGGAAGCCTGATGGTGTGTGAAGTTAGTAAGCCAAATGGAGTTGTTCTCCCACAAGAACCACTCGGCTGATCCTTCTTCAATATGCCCTTCACCAACATGCAGTGTTTCCTTGATTGAATTAGCTCTCACACCAATATTTGCGTCTAGAGCCTTTGCATTGAGGGCTATCTGAAAACGGCTGTGGCGCTGAAGTTGCCTGTGAATGTGGAGTTGGTGGCATGTGAAACCCGCATGTGGAGCATTCGTTTGTGTGGGATGCTCACAAACCTTCATTTCAGTCCTAGGTACTCAAAAGGCACTAAGCATAGAGTGTGAAAACTGAGTTTCCTTGAGAGCTGCTTGGAAGCCTGATGGTGTGTGAAGTTAGTGAGTCAAATGGAGTTGTTCTCCCACAAGAACCACTCAGCTGATCCTTCTTCAATATGCCCTTCACCAACATGCACTGTTTCCTTGATTGAATCAGCTCTCACACCAATATTTGCGTCTAGAGCCTTTGCATTGAGGGCTATCTGAAAACGGCTGTGGCGCTGAAGATGCCTGTCAATGTGGAGTTGGTGGCATGTGAAACCCGCATGTGGAGCATCGTTTGTGTGGGATGCTCTACCAGGTTCATTCGTAGATAATGCACTCAAAGGGCACTAAGCCTAGAGTTGAAAACTGAGTTTCCTTGAGAGCTGCTTGGAAGCCTGATGGTGTGTGAAGTTAGTGAGCCAAATGGAGTTGTTCTCCCACAAGAACCACTCGGCTGATCCTTCTTCAATATGCCCTTCACCAACATGCAGTGTTTCCTTGATTGAATTAGCTCCCACACCAATATTTGTGTCTAGAGCCTTTGCATTGAGGGCTATCTGAAAACGGCTGTGGTGCTGAAGTTGCCTGTCAATGTGAAGTTGGTGGCATGTGAAACTCACATGTGGAGCATTCGTTTGTGTGGGATGCTCTACCAGGTTCATTTCAGTCCTGGGTACTCAAAGGGCACTAAGCATAGAGTGTGAAAACTGAGTTTCCTTGAGAGCTGCTTGGAAGCCTGATGGTGTGTGAAGTTAGTGAGCCAAATGGAGTTGTTCTCCCACAAAAAACCACTCGGCCGATCCTTCTTCAATATGCCCTTCACCAACATGCAGTGTTTCCTTGATTGAATTAGCTCTCACACCAATATTTGCGTCTAGAGCCTTTGCATTGAGGGCTCTCTGAAAACGGCTGTGGCGCTGAAGTTGCCTGTGAATGTGGAGTTGGTGGAATGTGAAACCCGCATGTGGAGTATTCGTGTGTGTGGGATGCTCTACCAGCTTCATTTTAGTCCTAGGCACTCAAAGGGCACTAAGCCTAGAGTGTGAAAACTGAGTTTCCTTGAGAGCTGCTTGGAAGCCTGATGGTGTGTGAAGTTAGTGAGCCAAATGGAGTTGTTCTCCCACAAAAAACCACGTGGCTGATCCTTCTTCAATATGCCCTTCACCAACATGCAGTGTTTCCTTAATTGAATTAGCTCTCACACCAATATTTGCGTCTAGAGCCTTTGCATTGAGGGCTATCTGAAAACGGCTGTGGCGCTGAAGTTGCCTGAGAATGTGGAGTTGGTGGCATGTGAAACCCGCATGTGGAGCATTCGTTTGTGTGGGATGCTCACCAAGCTTCATTTCAGTCCTAGGCACTCAAAGGGCACTAAGCATAGAGTGTGAAAACTGAGTTTCCTTGAGAGCTGCTTGGATGCCTGATGGTGTGTGAAGTTAGTGAGCCAAATGGAGTTGTTCTCCCACAAGAACCACTCGGCTGATCCTTCTTCATTATGCCCTTCACCAACATGCAGTGTTTCCTTGATTGAATTAGCTCTCACACCATCATTTGCGTCTAGAGCCTTTGCATTGAGGGCTATCTGAAAACGGCTGTGGCGCTGAAGTTGCCTGTCAATGTGGAGTTGGTGGCATGTGAAACCCGCATGTGGAGCATTCGTTTGTGTGGGATGCTCTACCAGGTTCATTCCTAGATAATGCACTCAAAGGGCACTAAGCCTAGAGTTGAAAACTGAGTTTCCTTGAGAGCTGTTTGGAAGCCTGATGGTGTGTGAAGTTAGTGAGCCAAATGGAGTTGTTCTCCCACAAGAACCACTTGGCTGATCCTTCTTCATTATGCCCTTCACCAACATGCAGTGTTTCCTTGATTGAATTAGCTCTCACACCAATATTTGCGTCTAGAGCCTTTGCATTGAGGGCTATCTGAAAACGGCTGTGGCGCTGAAGTTGCCTGAGAATGTGGAGTTGGTGGCATGTGAAACCCGCATGTGGAGCATTCGTTTGTGTGGGATGCTCTACCAGGTTCATTCCTAGATAATGCACTCAAAGGGCACTAAGCATAGAGTGTGAAAACTGAGTTTCCTTGAGAGCTGCTGGGAAGCCTGATGGTGTGTGAAGTTAGTGAGCCAAATGTAGTTGTTCTCCCACAAGAACCACTCGGCTGATCCTTCTTCAATATGCCCTTCACCAACATGCAGTGTTTCCTTGATTGAATTAGCTCTCACACCAATATTTGCGTCTAGAGCCTATGCATTGAGGGCTATCTGAAAACGGCTGTGGCGCTGAAGTTGCCTGAGAATGTGGAGTTGGTGGCATGTGAAACCCGCATGTGGAGCATTCGTTTGTGTGGGATGCTCTACCAGGTTCATTCCTAGATAATGCAGTCAAAGGGCACTAAGCATAGAGTGTGAAAACTGAGTTTCCTTGAGAGCTGCTTGGAAGCCTGATGGTGTGTGAAGTTAGTGAGCCAAATGGAGTTGTTCTCCCACAAAAAACCACTCGGCTGATCCTTCTTCAATATGCCCTTCACCAACATGCAGTGTTTCCTTGATTGAATTAGCTCTCACACCAATATTTGCGTCTAGAGCCTTTGCATTGAGGGCTATCTGAAAACGGCTGTGGCGCTGAAGTTGCCTGAGAATGTGGAGTTGGTGGCATGTGAAACCCGCAGGTGGAGCATTCGTTTGTGTGGGATGCTCTACCAGGCTCATTTCAGTCCTAGGTACTCAAAGGGCACTAAGCATAGAGTGTGAAAACTGAGTTTCCTTGAGAGCTGCTTGGAAGCCTGATGGTGTGTGAAGTTAGTGAGCCAAATGGAGTTGTTCTCCCACAAAAAACCACTCGGCCGATCCTTCTTCAATATGCCCTTCACCAACATGCAGTGTTTCCTTGATTGAATTAGCTCTCACACCAATATTTGCGTCTAGAGCCTTTGCATTGAGGGCTATCTGAAAACGGCTGTGGCGCTGAAGTTGCCTGTGAATGTGGAGTTGGTGGCATGTGAAACCCGCATGTGGAGCATTCGTTTGTGTGGGATGCTCTACCAGGTTCATTCCTAGATAATGCACTCAAAGGGCACTAAGCATAGAGTGTGAAAACTGAGTTTCCTTGAGCGCTGCTTGGAAGCCTGATGGTGTGTGAAGTTAGTGAGCCAAATGGAGTTGTTCTCCCACAAGAACCACTCGGCTGATCCTTCTTCAATATGCCCTTCACCAACATACAATGTTTCCTTGATTGAATTAGCTCTCATGCCAATATTTGCGTCTAGAGCCTTTGCATTGAGGGCTATCTGAAAACGGCTGTGGTGCTGAAGTTGCCTGTGAATGTGGAGTTGGTGGCATGTGAAACCCGCATGTGGAGCATTCGTTTGTGTGGGATGCTCTACCAAGTTCATTCCTAGATAATGCACTCAAAGGGCACTAAGCATAGAGTGTGAAAACTGAGTTTCCTTGAGAGCTGCTTGGAAGCCTGATGGTGTGTGAAGTTAGTGAGCCAAATGGAGTTGTTCTCCCACAAGAACCACTCGGCTGATCCTTCTTCAATATGCCCTTCACCAACATGCAGTGTTTCCTTGATTGAATTAGCTCTCACACCAATATTTGCGTCTAGAGCCTTTGCATTGAGGGCTATCTGAAAACGGCTGTGGCGCTGAAGTTGCCTGTGAATGTGGAGTTGGTGGCATGTGAAACCCGCATGTGGAGCATTCGTTTGTGTGGGATGCTCTACCAGGTTCATTTCAGTCCTGGGTACTCCAAGGGCACTAAGCCTAGAGTGTGAAAACTGAGTTTCCTTGAGAGCTGCTTGGAAGCCTGATGGTGTGTGAAGTTAGTGAGCCAAATGGAGTTGTTCTCCCACAAAAAACCACTCGGCCGATCCTTCTTCAATATGCCCTTCACCAACATGCAGTGTTTCCTTGATTGAATTAGCTCCCACACCAATATTTGCGTCTAGAGCCTTTGCATTGAGGGCTATCTGAAAACGGCTGTGGCGCTGAAGTTGCCTGTGAATGTGGAGTTGGTGGCATGTGAAACCCGCATGTGGAGCATTCCTTTGTGTGGCATGCTCTACCAGGTTCATTCCTAGATAATGCACTCAAAGGGCACTAAGCATAGAGTGTGAAAACTGAGTTTCCTTGAGAGATGTTTGGAAGCCTGATGGTGTGTGAAGTTAGTAAGCCAAATGGAGTTGTTCTCCCACAAGAACCACTCGGCTGATCCTTCTTCAATATGCCCTTCACCAACATGCAGTGTTTCCTTGATTGAATTAGCTCTCACACCAATATTTGCGTCTAGAGCCTTTGCATTGAGGGCTATCTGAAAACGGCTGTGGCGCTGAAGTTGCCTGTGAATGTGGAGTTGGTGGCATGTGAAACCCGCATGTGGAGCATTCGTTTGTGTGGGATGCTCACAAACCTTCATTTCAGTCCTAGGTACTCAAAAGGCACTAAGCATAGAGTGTGAAAACTGAGTTTCCTTGAGAGCTGCTTGGAAGCCTGATGGTGTGTGAAGTTAGTGAGTCAAATGGAGTTGTTCTCCCACAAGAACCACTCAGCTGATCCTTCTTCAATATGCCCTTCACCAACATGCACTGTTTCCTTGATTGAATCAGCTCTCACACCAATATTTGCGTCTAGAGCCTTTGCATTGAGGGCTATCTGAAAACGGCTGTGGCGCTGAAGATGCCTGTCAATGTGGAGTTGGTGGCATGTGAAACCCGCATGTGGAGCATCGTTTGTGTGGGATGCTCTACCAGGTTCATTCGTAGATAATGCACTCAAAGGGCACTAAGCCTAGAGTTGAAAACTGAGTTTCCTTGAGAGCTGCTTGGAAGCCTGATGGTGTGTGAAGTTAGTGAGCCAAATGGAGTTGTTCTCCCACAAGAACCACTCGGCTGATCCTTCTTCAATATGCCCTTCACCAACATGCAGTGTTTCCTTGATTGAATTAGCTCCCACACCAATATTTGTGTCTAGAGCCTTTGCATTGAGGGCTATCTGAAAACGGCTGTGGTGCTGAAGTTGCCTGTCAATGTGAAGTTGGTGGCATGTGAAACTCACATGTGGAGCATTCGTTTGTGTGGGATGCTCTACCAGGTTCATTTCAGTCCTGGGTACTCAAAGGGCACTAAGCATAGAGTGTGAAAACTGAGTTTCCTTGAGAGCTGCTTGGAAGCCTGATGGTGTGTGAAGTTAGTGAGCCAAATGGAGTTGTTCTCCCACAAAAAACCACTCGGCCGATCCTTCTTCAATATGCCCTTCACCAACATGCAGTGTTTCCTTGATTGAATTAGCTCTCACACCAATATTTGCGTCTAGAGCCTTTGCATTGAGGGCTCTCTGAAAACGGCTGTGGCGCTGAAGTTGCCTGTGAATGTGGAGTTGGTGGAATGTGAAACCCGCATGTGGAGTATTCGTGTGTGTGGGATGCTCTACCAGCTTCATTTTAGTCCTAGGCACTCAAAGGGCACTAAGCCTAGAGTGTGAAAACTGAGTTTCCTTGAGAGCTGCTTGGAAGCCTGATGGTGTGTGAAGTTAGTGAGCCAAATGGAGTTGTTCTCCCACAAAAAACCACGTGGCTGATCCTTCTTCAATATGCCCTTCACCAACATGCAGTGTTTCCTTAATTGAATTAGCTCTCACACCAATATTTGCGTCTAGAGCCTTTGCATTGAGGGCTATCTGAAAACGGCTGTGGCGCTGAAGTTGCCTGAGAATGTGGAGTTGGTGGCATGTGAAACCCGCATGTGGAGCATTCGTTTGTGTGGGATGCTCACCAAGCTTCATTTCAGTCCTAGGCACTCAAAGGGCACTAAGCATAGAGTGTGAAAACTGAGTTTCCTTGAGAGCTGCTTGGATGCCTGATGGTGTGTGAAGTTAGTGAGCCAAATGGAGTTGTTCTCCCACAAGAACCACTCGGCTGATCCTTCTTCATTATGCCCTTCACCAACATGCAGTGTTTCCTTGATTGAATTAGCTCTCACACCATCATTTGCGTCTAGAGCCTTTGCATTGAGGGCTATCTGAAAACGGCTGTGGCGCTGAAGTTGCCTGTCAATGTGGAGTTGGTGGCATGTGAAACCCGCATGTGGAGCATTCGTTTGTGTGGGATGCTCTACCAGGTTCATTCCTAGATAATGCACTCAAAGGGCACTAAGCCTAGAGTTGAAAACTGAGTTTCCTTGAGAGCTGTTTGGAAGCCTGATGGTGTGTGAAGTTAGTGAGCCAAATGGAGTTGTTCTCCCACAAGAACCACTTGGCTGATCCTTCTTCATTATGCCCTTCACCAACATGCAGTGTTTCCTTGATTGAATTAGCTCTCACACCAATATTTGCGTCTAGAGCCTTTGCATTGAGGGCTATCTGAAAACGGCTGTGGCGCTGAAGTTGCCTGAGAATGTGGAGTTGGTGGCATGTGAAACCCGCATGTGGAGCATTCGTTTGTGTGGGATGCTCTACCAGGTTCATTCCTAGATAATGCACTCAAAGGGCACTAAGCATAGAGTGTGAAAACTGAGTTTCCTTGAGAGCTGCTGGGAAGCCTGATGGTGTGTGAAGTTAGTGAGCCAAATGTAGTTGTTCTCCCACAAGAACCACTCGGCTGATCCTTCTTCAATATGCCCTTCACCAACATGCAGTGTTTCCTTGATTGAATTAGCTCTCACACCAATATTTGCGTCTAGAGCCTATGCATTGAGGGCTATCTGAAAACGGCTGTGGCGCTGAAGTTGCCTGAGAATGTGGAGTTGGTGGCATGTGAAACCCGCATGTGGAGCATTCGTTTGTGTGGGATGCTCTACCAGGTTCATTCCTAGATAATGCAGTCAAAGGGCACTAAGCATAGAGTGTGAAAACTGAGTTTCCTTGAGAGCTGCTTGGAAGCCTGATGGTGTGTGAAGTTAGTGAGCCAAATGGAGTTGTTCTCCCACAAAAAACCACTCGGCCGATCCTTCTTCAATATGCCCTTCACCAACATGCAGTGTTTCCTTGATTGAATTAGCTCTCACACCAATATTTGCGTCTAGAGCCTTTGCATTGAGGGCTATCTGAAAACGGCTGTGGCGCTGAAGTTGCCTGAGAATGTGGAGTTGGTGGCATGTGAAACCCGCAGGTGGAGCATTCGTTTGTGTGGGATGCTCTACCAGGCTCATTTCAGTCCTAGGTACTCAAAGGGCACTAAGCATAGAGTGTGAAAACTGAGTTTCCTTGAGAGCTGCTTGGAAGCCTGATGGTGTGTGAAGTTAGTGAGCCAAATGGAGTTGTTCTCCCACAAAAAACCACTCGGCCGATCCTTCTTCAATATGCCCTTCACCAACATGCAGTGTTTCCTTGATTGAATTAGCTCTCACACCAATATTTGCGTCTAGAGCCTTTGCATTGAGGGCTATCTGAAAACGGCTGTGGCGCTGAAGTTGCCTGTGAATGTGGAGTTGGTGGCATGTGAAACCCGCATGTGGAGCATTCGTTTGTGTGGGATGCTCTACCAGGTTCATTCCTAGATAATGCACTCAAAGGGCACTAAGCATAGAGTGTGAAAACTGAGTTTCCTTGAGCGCTGCTTGGAAGCCTGATGGTGTGTGAAGTTAGTGAGCCAAATGGAGTTGTTCTCCCACAAGAACCACTCGGCTGATCCTTCTTCAATATGCCCTTCACCAACATACAATGTTTCCTTGATTGAATTAGCTCTCATGCCAATATTTGCGTCTAGAGCCTTTGCATTGAGGGCTATCTGAAAACGGCTGTGGCGCTGAAGTTGCCTGTGAATGTGGAGTTGGTGGCATGTGAAACCCGCATGTGGAGCATTCGTTTGTGTGGGATGCTCTACCAAGTTCATTCCTAGATAATGCACTCAAAGGGCACTAAGCATAGAGTGTGAAAACTGAGTTTCCTTGAGAGCTGCTTGGAAGCCTGATGGTGTGTGAAGTTAGTGAGCCAAATGGAGTTGTTCTCCCACAAGAACCACTCGGCTGATCCTTCTTCAATATGCCCTTCACCAACATGCAGTGTTTCCTTGATTGAATTAGCTCTCACACCAATATTTGCGTCTAGAGCCTTTGCATTGAGGGCTATCTGAAAACGGCTGTGGCGCTGAAGTTGCCTGTGAATGTGGAGTTGGTGGCATGTGAAACCCGCATGTGGAGCATTCGTTTGTGTGGGATGCTCTACCAGGTTCATTTCAGTCCTGGGTACTCCAAGGGCACTAAGCCTAGAGTGTGAAAACTGAGTTTCCTTGAGAGCTGCTTGGAAGCCTGATGGTGTGTGAAGTTAGTGAGCCAAATGGAGTTGTTCTCCCACAAAAAACCACTCGGCCGATCCTTCTTCAATATGCCCTTCACCAACATGCAGTGTTTCCTTGATTGAATTAGCTCCCACACCAATATTTGCGTCTAGAGCCTTTGCATTGAGGGCTATCTGAAAACGGCTGTGGCGCTGAAGTTGCCTGTGAATGTGGAGTTGGTGGCATGTGAAACCCGCATGTGGAGCATTCCTTTGTGTGGCATGCTCTACCAGGTTCATTCCTAGATAATGCACTCAAAGGGCACTAAGCATAGAGTGTGAAAACTGAGTTTCCTTGAGAGCTGCTTGGAAGCCTGATGGTGTGTGAAGTTAGTGAGCCAAATGGAGTTGTTCTCCCACAAGAACCACTCGGCTGATCCTTCTTCAATATGCCCTTCACCAACATGCAGTGTTTCCTTGATTGAATTAGCTCTCACACCAATATTTGCGTCCAGAGCCTTTGCATTGAGGGCTATCTGAAAACGGCTGTGGTGCTGAAGTTGCCTGAGAATGTGGAGTTGGTGGCATGTGAAACCCGCATGTGGAGTATTCGTGTGTGTAGGATGCTCACCAAGCTTCATTTCAGTCCTGGGTACTCAAAGGGCACTAAGCATAGAGTGTGAAAACTGAGTTTCCTTGAGAGCTGCTTGGAAGCCTGATGGTGTGTGAAGTTAGTGAGCCAAATGGAGTTGTTCTCCCACAAGAACCACTTGGCTGATCCTTCTTCAATATGCCCTTCACCAACATGCAGTGTTTCCTTGATTGAATTAGCTCTCACACCAATATTTGCGTCTAGAGCCTTTGCATTGAGGGCTATCTGAAAACGGCTGTGGCGCTGAAGTTGCCTCTCAATGTGGAGTTGGTGGCATGTGAAACCCGCATGTGGAGCATTCGTTTGTGTGGGATGCTCTACCAGGTTCATTCCTAGATAATGCACTCAAAGGGCACTAAGCATAGAGTGTGAAAACTGAGTTTCCTTGAGAGCTGCTTGGAAGCCTGATGGTGTGTGAAGTTAGTGAGCCAAATGGAGTTGTTCTCCCACAAGAACCACTCGGCTGATCCTTCTTCAATATGCCCTTCACCAACATGCAGTGTTTCCTTGATTGAATTAGCTCTCACACCAATATTTGTGTCTAGAGCCTTTGCATTGAGGGCTATCTGAAAACGGCTGTGGCGCTGAAGTTGCCTGTGAATGTGGAGTTGGTGGCATGTGAAACCCGCATGTGGAGCATTCGTTTGTGTGGGATGCTCTACCAGGTTCATTCCTATATAATGCACTCAAAGGGCACTAAGCATAGAGTGTGAAAACTGAGTTTCCTTGAGAGCTGCTTGGAAGCCTGATGGTGTGTGAAGTTAGTGAGCCAAATGGAGTTGTTCTCCCACAAGAACCACTCGGCTGATCCTTCTTCAATATGCCCTTCACCAACATGCAGTGTTTCCTTGATTGAATTAGCTCTCATACCAATATTTGCGTCTAGAGCCTTTGCATTGAGGGCTATCTGAAAACGGCAGTGGCGCTGAAGTTGCCTGTGAATGTGGAGTTGGTGGCATGTGAAACCCGCATGTGGAGCATTCGTTTGTGTGGGATGCTCTACAAAGTTCATTCCTAGATAATGCACTCAAAGGGCACTAAGCCTAGAGTGTGAAAACTGAGTTTCCTTGAGAGCTGCTTGGAAGCCTGATGGTGTGTGAAGTTAGTGAGCCAAATGGAGTTGTTCTCCCACAAGAACCACTCGGCTGATCCTTCTTCAATATGCCCTTCACCAACATGCAGTGTTTCCTTGATTGAATTAGCTCTCACACCAATATTTGCGTCTAGAGCCTTTGCATTGAGGGCTATCTGAAAACGGCTGTGGCGCTGAAGTTGCCTGTGAATGTGGAGTTGGTGGCATGTGAAACCCGCATGTGGAGCATTCGTTTGTGTGGGATGCTCTACCAGGTTCATTTCAGTCCTGGGTACTCAAAGGGCACTAAGCATAGAGTGTGAAAACTGAGTTTCCTTGAGAGCTGCTTGGAGCCTGATGGTGTGTGAAGTTAGTGAGCCAAATGGAGTTGTTCTCCCACAAAAAACCACTCGGCCGATCCTTCTTCAATATGCCCTTCACCAACATGCAGTGTTTCCTTGATTGAATTAGCTCCCACACCAATATTTGCGTCTAGAGCCTTTGCATTGAGGGCTATCTGAAAACGGCTGTGGCGCTGAAGTTGCCTGTGAATGTGGAGTTGGTGGCATGTGAAACCAGCATGTGGAGCATTCGTTTGTGTGGGATGCTCACCAAGCTTCATTTTAGTCCTAGGCACTCAAAGGGCACTAAGCATAGAGTGTGAAAACTGAGTTTCCTTGAGAGCTGCTTGGATGCCTGATGGTGTGTGAAGTTAGTGAGCCAAATGGAGTTGTTCTCCCACAAGAACCACTCGGCTGATCCTTCTTCAATATGCCCTTCACCAACATGCAGTGTTTCCTTGATTGAATTAGCTCTCACACCAATATTTGCGTCTAGAGCCTTTGCATTGAGGGCTATCTGAAAACGGCTGTGGCGCCGAAGTTGCCTGTGAATGTGGAGTTGGTGGCATGTGAAACCCGCATGTGGAGCATTCCTTTGTGTGGCATGCTCTACCAGGTTCATTCCTAGATAATGCAGTCAAAGGGCACTAAGCATAGAGTGTGAAAACTGAGTTTCCTTGAGAGCTGCTTGGAAGCCTGATGGTGTGTGAAGTTAGTGAGCCAAATGGAGTTGTTCTCCCACAAGAACCACTCGGCTGATCGTTCTTCAATATGCCCTTCACCAACATGCAGTGTGTCCTAGATTGAATTAGCTCTCACACCAGTATTTGCGTCTAGAGCCTTTGCATTGAGGGCTCTCTGAAAACGGCTGTGGCGCTGAAGTTGCCTGTCAATGTGGAGTTGGTGGCATGTGAAACCCGCATGTGGAGCATTCGTTTGTGTGGGATGCTCTACCAGGTTCATTCCTAGATAATGCACTCAAAGGGCACTAAGCATAGAGTGTGAAAACTGAGTTTCTTTGAGAGCTGCTGGGAAGCCTGATGGTGTGTGAAGTTAGTGAGCCAAATGGAGTTGTTCTCCCACAAGAACCACTCGGCTGATCCTTCTTCAATATGCCCTTCAATAACATGCAGTGTTTCCTTGATTGAATTAGCTCTCACACCAATATTTGCGTCTAGAGCCTTTGCATTGAGGGCTATCTGAAAACGGCTGTGGCGCTGAAGTTGCCTGAGAATGTGGAGTTGGTGGCATGTGAAACCCGCATGTGGAGCATTCGTTTGTTTGGGATGCTCTACCAGGTTCATTCCTAGATAATGCACTCAAACGGCACTAAGCCTAGAGTGTGAAAACTGAGTTTCCTTGAGAGCTGCTTGGAAGCCTGATGGTGTGTGAAGTTAGTGAGCCAAATGGAGTTGTTCTCCCACAAGAACCACTCGGCTGATCCTTCTTCAATATGCCCTTCACCAACATGCAGTGTTTCCTTGATTGAATTAGCTCCCATACCAATATTTGCGTCTAGAGCCTTTGCATTGAGGGCTATCTGAAAACGGCTGTGGCGCTGAAGTTGCCTGTGAATGTGGAGTTGGTGGCATGTGAAACCCGCATGTGGAGCATTCGTTTGTGTGGGATGCTCTACCAAGTTCATTCCTAGATAATGCACTCAAAGGGCACTAAGCATAGAGTGTGAAAACTGAGTTTCCTTGAGAGCTGCTTGGAAGCCTGATGGTGTGTGAAGTTAGTGAGCCAAATGGAGTTGTTCTCCCACAAGAACCACTCGGCTGATCCTTCTTCAATATGCCCTCCACCAACATGCAGTGTTTCCTTGATTGAATTAGCTCTCACACCAATATTTGCGTCTAGAGCCTTTGCATTGAGGGCTATCTGAAAACGGCTGTGGTGCTGAAGTTGCCTGTGAATGTGGAGTTGGTGGCATGTGAAACCCGCATGTGGAGCATTCGTTTGTGTGGAATGCTCTACCAGGTTCATTTCAGTCCTAGCCATACAAAGGGCACTAAGCATAGAGTGTGAAAACTGAGTTTCCTTGAGAGCTGCTTGGAAGCCTGATGGTGTGTGACGTTAGTGAGCCAAATGGAGTTGTTCTCCCACAAGAACCACTCGGCTGATCCTTCTTCAATATGCCCTTCACCAACATGCAGTGTTTCCTTGATTGAATTAGCTCTCACAACAGTATTTGCGTCTAGAGCCTTTGCATTGAGGGCTATCTGAAAACGGCTGTGGCGCTGAAGTTGCCTGAGAATGTGGAGTTGGTGGCATGTGAAACCCGCATGTGGAGCATTCGTTTGTGTGGGATGCTCTACCAGGTTCATTCCTAGATAATGCACTCAAAGGGCACTAAGCATAGAGTGTGAAAACTGAGTTTCCTTGAGAGCTGCTTGGAAGCCTGATGGTGTGTGAAGTTAGTGAGCCAAATGGAGTTGTTCTCCCACAAGAACCACTCGGCTGATCCTTCTTCAATATGCCCTTCACCAACATGCAGGGTTTCCTTGATTGAATTAGCTCTCACACCAATATTTGCTTCTAGAGCCTTTGCATTGAGGGCTATCTGAAAACGGCTGTGGCGCTGAAGTTGCCTGAGAATGTGGAGTTGGTGGCATGTGAAACCCGCATGTGGAGCATTCGTTTGTGTGGGATGCTCTACCAGGTTCATTCCTAGATAATGCACTCAAAGGGCACTAAGCATAGAGTGTGAAAACTGAGTTTCCTTGATAGCTGCTTGGAAGCCTGATGGTGTGTGAAGTTAGTGAGCCAAATGGAGTTGTTCTCCCACAAGAACCACTCGGCTGATCATTCTTCAATATGCCCTTCACCAACATGCAGTGTTTCCTTGATTGAATTAGCTCTCACACCAATATTTGCGTCTAGAGCCTTTGCATTGAGGGCTCTCTGAAAACGGCTGTGGCGCTGAAGTTGCCTGTGAATGTGGAGTTGGTGGCATGTGAAACCCGCTTGTGGAGCATTCGTTTGTGTGGGATGCTCACCAACCTTCATTTCAGTCCTAGCCATACAAAGGGCACTAAGCATAGAGTGTGAAAACTGAGTTTCCTTGAGAGCTGCTTGGAAGCCTGATGGTGTGTGAAGTTAGTGAGCCAAATGGAGTTGTTCTCCCACAAAAAACCACTCGGCTGATCCTTCTTCAATATGCCCTTCACCAACATGCAGTGTTTCCTTGATTGAATTAGCTCTCACACCAATATTTGCGTCTAGAGCCTTTGCATTGAGGGCTATCTGAAAACGGCTGTGGCGCTGAAGTTGCCTGAGAATGTGGAGTTGGTGGCATGTGAAACCCGCAGGTGGAGCATTCGTTTGTGTGGGATGCTCTACCAGGCTCATTTCAGTCCTAGGTACTCAAAGGGCACTAAGCATAGAGTGTGAAAACTGAGTTTCCTTGAGAGCTGCTTGGAAGCCTGATGGTGTGTGAAGTTAGTGAGCCAAATGGAGTTGTTCTCCCACAAAAAACCACTCGGCCGATCCTTCTTCAATATGCCCTTCACCAACATGCAGTGTTTCCTTGATTGAATTAGCTCTCACACCAATATTTGCGTCTAGAGCCTTTGCATTGAGGGCTATCTGAAAACGGCTGTGGCGCTGAAGTTGCCTGTGAATGTGGAGTTGGTGGCATGTGAAACCCGCATGTGGAGCATTCGTTTGTGTGGGATGCTCTACCAGGTTCATTCCTAGATAATGCACTCAAAGGGCACTAAGCATAGAGTGTGAAAACTGAGTTTCCTTGAGCGCTGCTTGGAAGCCTGATGGTGTGTGAAGTTAGTGAGCCAAATGGAGTTGTTCTCCCACAAGAACCACTCGGCTGATCCTTCTTCAATATGCCCTTCACCAACATACAATGTTTCCTTGATTGAATTAGCTCTCATGCCAATATTTGCGTCTAGAGCCTTTGCATTGAGGGCTATCTGAAAACGGCTGTGGTGCTGAAGTTGCCTGTGAATGTGGAGTTGGTGGCATGTGAAACCCGCATGTGGAGCATTCGTTTGTGTGGGATGCTCTACCAAGTTCATTCCTAGATAATGCACTCAAAGGGCACTAAGCATAGAGTGTGAAAACTGAGTTTCCTTGAGAGCTGCTTGGAAGCCTGATGGTGTGTGAAGTTAGTGAGCCAAATGGAGTTGTTCTCCCACAAGAACCACTCGGCTGATCCTTCTTCAATATGCCCTTCACCAACATGCAGTGTTTCCTTGATTGAATTAGCTCTCACACCAATATTTGCGTCTAGAGCCTTTGCATTGAGGGCTATCTGAAAACGGCTGTGGCGCTGAAGTTGCCTGTGAATGTGGAGTTGGTGGCATGTGAAACCCGCATGTGGAGCATTCGTTTGTGTGGGATGCTCTACCAGGTTCATTTCAGTCCTGGGTACTCCAAGGGCACTAAGCCTAGAGTGTGAAAACTGAGTTTCCTTGAGAGCTGCTTGGAAGCCTGATGGTGTGTGAAGTTAGTGAGCCAAATGGAGTTGTTCTCCCACAAAAAACCACTCGGCCGATCCTTCTTCAATATGCCCTTCACCAACATGCAGTGTTTCCTTGATTGAATTAGCTCCCACACCAATATTTGCGTCTAGAGCCTTTGCATTGAGGGCTATCTGAAAACGGCTGTGGCGCTGAAGTTGCCTGTGAATGTGGAGTTGGTGGCATGTGAAACCCGCATGTGGAGCATTCCTTTGTGTGGCATGCTCTACCAGGTTCATTCCTAGATAATGCACTCAAAGGGCACTAAGCATAGAGTGTGAAAACTGAGTTTCCTTGAGAGATGTTTGGAAGCCTGATGGTGTGTGAAGTTAGTAAGCCAAATGGAGTTGTTCTCCCACAAGAACCACTCGGCTGATCCTTCTTCAATATGCCCTTCACCAACATGCAGTGTTTCCTTGATTGAATTAGCTCTCACACCAATATTTGCGTCTAGAGCCTTTGCATTGAGGGCTATCTGAAAACGGCTGTGGCGCTGAAGTTGCCTGTGAATGTGGAGTTGGTGGCATGTGAAACCCGCATGTGGAGCATTCGTTTGTGTGGGATGCTCACAAACCTTCATTTCAGTCCTAGGTACTCAAAAGGCACTAAGCATAGAGTGTGAAAACTGAGTTTCCTTGAGAGCTGCTTGGAAGCCTGATGGTGTGTGAAGTTAGTGAGTCAAATGGAGTTGTTCTCCCACAAGAACCACTCAGCTGATCCTTCTTCAATATGCCCTTCACCAACATGCACTGTTTCCTTGATTGAATCAGCTCTCACACCAATATTTGCGTCTAGAGCCTTTGCATTGAGGGCTATCTGAAAACGGCTGTGGCGCTGAAGATGCCTGTCAATGTGGAGTTGGTGGCATGTGAAACCCGCATGTGGAGCATCGTTTGTGTGGGATGCTCTACCAGGTTCATTCGTAGATAATGCACTCAAAGGGCACTAAGCCTAGAGTTGAAAACTGAGTTTCCTTGAGAGCTGCTTGGAAGCCTGATGGTGTGTGAAGTTAGTGAGCCAAATGGAGTTGTTCTCCCACAAGAACCACTCGGCTGATCCTTCTTCAATATGCCCTTCACCAACATGCAGTGTTTCCTTGATTGAATTAGCTCCCACACCAATATTTGTGTCTAGAGCCTTTGCATTGAGGGCTATCTGAAAACGGCTGTGGTGCTGAAGTTGCCTGTCAATGTGAAGTTGGTGGCATGTGAAACTCACATGTGGAGCATTCGTTTGTGTGGGATGCTCTACCAGGTTCATTTCAGTCCTGGGTACTCAAAGGGCACTAAGCATAGAGTGTGAAAACTGAGTTTCCTTGAGAGCTGCTTGGAAGCCTGATGGTGTGTGAAGTTAGTGAGCCAAATGGAGTTGTTCTCCCACAAAAAACCACTCGGCCGATCCTTCTTCAATATGCCCTTCACCAACATGCAGTGTTTCCTTGATTGAATTAGCTCTCACACCAATATTTGCGTCTAGAGCCTTTGCATTGAGGGCTCTCTGAAAACGGCTGTGGCGCTGAAGTTGCCTGTGAATGTGGAGTTGGTGGAATGTGAAACCCGCATGTGGAGTATTCGTGTGTGTGGGATGCTCTACCAGCTTCATTTTAGTCCTAGGCACTCAAAGGGCACTAAGCCTAGAGTGTGAAAACTGAGTTTCCTTGAGAGCTGCTTGGAAGCCTGATGGTGTGTGAAGTTAGTGAGCCAAATGGAGTTGTTCTCCCACAAAAAACCACGTGGCTGATCCTTCTTCAATATGCCCTTCACCAACATGCAGTGTTTCCTTAATTGAATTAGCTCTCACACCAATATTTGCGTCTAGAGCCTTTGCATTGAGGGCTATCTGAAAACGGCTGTGGCGCTGAAGTTGCCTGAGAATGTGGAGTTGGTGGCATGTGAAACCCGCATGTGGAGCATTCGTTTGTGTGGGATGCTCACCAAGCTTCATTTCAGTCCTAGGCACTCAAAGGGCACTAAGCATAGAGTGTGAAAACTGAGTTTCCTTGAGAGCTGCTTGGATGCCTGATGGTGTGTGAAGTTAGTGAGCCAAATGGAGTTGTTCTCCCACAAGAACCACTCGGCTGATCCTTCTTCATTATGCCCTTCACCAACATGCAGTGTTTCCTTGATTGAATTAGCTCTCACACCATCATTTGCGTCTAGAGCCTTTGCATTGAGGGCTATCTGAAAACGGCTGTGGCGCTGAAGTTGCCTGTCAATGTGGAGTTGGTGGCATGTGAAACCCGCATGTGGAGCATTCGTTTGTGTGGGATGCTCTACCAGGTTCATTCCTAGATAATGCACTCAAAGGGCACTAAGCCTAGAGTTGAAAACTGAGTTTCCTTGAGAGCTGTTTGGAAGCCTGATGGTGTGTGAAGTTAGTGAGCCAAATGGAGTTGTTCTCCCACAAGAACCACTTGGCTGATCCTTCTTCATTATGCCCTTCACCAACATGCAGTGTTTCCTTGATTGAATTAGCTCTCACACCAATATTTGCGTCTAGAGCCTTTGCATTGAGGGCTATCTGAAAACGGCTGTGGCGCTGAAGTTGCCTGAGAATGTGGAGTTGGTGGCATGTGAAACCCGCATGTGGAGCATTCGTTTGTGTGGGATGCTCTACCAGGTTCATTCCTAGATAATGCACTCAAAGGGCACTAAGCATAGAGTGTGAAAACTGAGTTTCCTTGAGAGCTGCTGGGAAGCCTGATGGTGTGTGAAGTTAGTGAGCCAAATGTAGTTGTTCTCCCACAAGAACCACTCGGCTGATCCTTCTTCAATATGCCCTTCACCAACATGCAGTGTTTCCTTGATTGAATTAGCTCTCACACCAATATTTGCGTCTAGAGCCTATGCATTGAGGGCTATCTGAAAACGGCTGTGGCGCTGAAGTTGCCTGAGAATGTGGAGTTGGTGGCATGTGAAACCCGCATGTGGAGCATTCGTTTGTGTGGGATGCTCTACCAGGTTCATTCCTAGATAATGCAGTCAAAGGGCACTAAGCATAGAGTGTGAAAACTGAGTTTCCTTGAGAGCTGCTTGGAAGCCTGATGGTGTGTGAAGTTAGTGAGCCAAATGGAGTTGTTCTCCCACAAAAAACCACTCGGCCGATCCTTCTTCAATATGCCCTTCACCAACATGCAGTGTTTCCTTGATTGAATTAGCTCTCACACCAATATTTGCGTCTAGAGCCTTTGCATTGAGGGCTATCTGAAAACGGCTGTGGCGCTGAAGTTGCCTGAGAATGTGGAGTTGGTGGCATGTGAAACCCGCAGGTGGAGCATTCGTTTGTGTGGGATGCTCTACCAGGCTCATTTCAGTCCTAGGTACTCAAAGGGCACTAAGCATAGAGTGTGAAAACTGAGTTTCCTTGAGAGCTGCTTGGAAGCCTGATGGTGTGTGAAGTTAGTGAGCCAAATGGAGTTGTTCTCCCACAAAAAACCACTCGGCCGATCCTTCTTCAATATGCCCTTCACCAACATGCAGTGTTTCCTTGATTGAATTAGCTCTCACACCAATATTTGCGTCTAGAGCCTTTGCATTGAGGGCTATCTGAAAACGGCTGTGGCGCTGAAGTTGCCTGTGAATGTGGAGTTGGTGGCATGTGAAACCCGCATGTGGAGCATTCGTTTGTGTGGGATGCTCTACCAGGTTCATTCCTAGATAATGCACTCAAAGGGCACTAAGCATAGAGTGTGAAAACTGAGTTTCCTTGAGCGCTGCTTGGAAGCCTGATGGTGTGTGAAGTTAGTGAGCCAAATGGAGTTGTTCTCCCACAAGAACCACTCGGCTGATCCTTCTTCAATATGCCCTTCACCAACATGCAGTGTTTCCTTGATTGAATTAGCTCTCACACCAATATTTGCGTCTAGAGCCTTTGCATTGAGGGCTATCTGAAAACGGCTGTGGCGCTGAAGTTGCCTGTGAATGTGGAGTTGGTGGCATGTGAAACCCGCATGTGGAGCATTCGTTTGTGTGGGATGCTCACCAAGCTTCATTTCAGTCCTGGGTACTCAAAGGGCACTAAGCATAGAGTGTGAAAACTGAGTTTCCTTGAGAGCTGCTTGGAAGCCTGATGGTGTGTGAAGTTAGTGAGCCAAATGGAGTTGTTCTCCCACAAGAACCACTTGGCTGATCCTTCTTCAATATGCCCTTCACCAACATGCAGTGTTTCCTTGATTGAATTAGCTCTCACACCAATATTTGCGTCTAGAGCCTTTGCATTGAGGGCTATCTGAAAACGGCTGTGGCGCTGAAGTTGCCTCTCAATGTGGAGTTGGTGGCATGTGAAACCCGCATGTGGAGCATTCGTTTGTGTGGGATGCTCTACCAGGTTCATTCCTAGATAATGCACTCAAAGGGCACTAAGCATAGAGTGTGAAAACTGAGTTTCCTTGAGAGCTGCTTGGAAGCCTGATGGTGTGTGAAGTTAGTGAGCCAAATGGAGTTGTTCTCCCACAAGAACCACTCGGCTGATCCTTCTTCAATATGCCCTTCACCAACATGCAGTGTTTCCTTGATTGAATTAGCTCTCACACCAATATTTGTGTCTAGAGCCTTTGCATTGAGGGCTATCTGAAAACGGCTGTGGCGCTGAAGTTGCCTGTGAATGTGGAGTTGGTGGGCATGTGAAACCCGCATGTGGAGCATTCGTTTGTGTGGGGATGCTCTACCAGGTTCATTCCTATATAATGCACTCAAAGGGCACTAAGCATAGAGTGTGAAAACTGAGTTTCCTTGAGAGCTGCTTGGAAGCCTGATGGTGTGTGAAGTTAGTGAGCCAAATGGAGTTGTTCTCCCACAAGAACCACTCGGCTGATCCTTCTTCAATATGCCCTTCACCAACATGCAGTGTTTCCTTGATTGAATTAGCTCTCTACCAATATTTGCGTCTAGAGCCTTTGCATTGAGGGCTATCTGAAAACGGCAGTGGCGCTGAAGTTGCCTGTGAATGTGGAGTTGGTGGCATGTGAAACCCGCATGTGGAGCATTCGTTTGTGTGGGATGCTCTACAAAGTTCATTCCTAGATAATGCACTCAAAGGGCACTAAGCCTAGAGTGTGAAAACTGAGTTTCCTTGAGAGCTGCTTGGAAGCCTGATGGTGTGTGAAGTTAGTGAGCCAAATGGAGTTGTTCTCCCACAAGAACCACTCGGCTGATCCTTCTTCAATATGCCCTTCACCAACATGCAGTGTTTCCTTGATTGAATTAGCTCTCACACCAATATTTGCGTCTAGAGCCTTTGCATTGAGGGCTATCTGAAAACGGCTGTGGCGCTGAAGTTGCCTGTGAATGTGGAGTTGGTGGCATGTGAAACCCGCATGTGGAGCATTCGTTTGTGTGGGATGCTCTACCAGGTTCATTTCAGTCCTGGGTACTCAAAGGGCACTAAGCATAGAGTGTGAAAACTGAGTTTCCTTGAGAGCTGCTTGGAAGCCTGATGGTGTGTGAAGTTAGTGAGCCAAATGGAGTTGTTCTCCCACAAAAAACCACTCGGCCGATCCTTCTTCAATATGCCCTTCACCAACATGCAGTGTTTCCTTGATTGAATTAGCTCCCACACCAATATTTGCGTCTAGAGCCTTTGCATTGAGGGCTATCTGAAAACGGCTGTGGCGCTGAAGTTGCCTGTGAATGTGGAGTTGGTGGCATGTGAAACCAGCATGTGGAGCATTCGTTTGTGTGGGATGCTCACCAAGCTTCATTTTAGTCCTAGGCACTCAAAGGGCACTAAGCATAGAGTGTGAAAACTGAGTTTCCTTGAGAGCTGCTTGGATGCCTGATTGGTGTGTGAAGTTAGTGAGCCAAATGGAGTTGTTCTCCCACAAGAACCACTCGGCTGATCCTTCTTCAATATGCCCTTCACCAACATGCAGTGTTTCCTTGATTGAATTAGCTCTCACACCAATATTTGCGTCTAGAGCCTTTGCATTGAGGGCTATCTGAAAACGGCTGTGGCGCCGAAGTTGCCTGTGAATGTGGAGTTGGTGGCATGTGAAACCCGCATGTGGAGCATTCCTTTGTGTGGCATGCTCTACCAGGTTCATTCCTAGATAATGCAGTCAAAGGGCACTAAGCATAGAGTGTGAAAACTGAGTTTCCTTGAGAGCTGCTTGGAAGCCTGATGGTGTGTGAAGTTAGTGAGCCAAATGGAGTTGTTCTCCCACAAGAACCACTCGGCTGATCGTTCTTCAATATGCCCTTCACCAACATGCAGTGTGTCCTAGATTGAATTAGCTCTCACACCAGTATTTGCGTCTAGAGCCTTTGCATTGAGGGCTCTCTGAAAACGGCTGTGGCGCTGAAGTTGCCTGTCAATGTGGAGTTGGTGGCATGTGAAACCCGCATGTGGAGCATTCGTTTGTGTGGGATGCTCTACCAGGTTCATTCCTAGATAATGCACTCAAAGGGCACTAAGCATAGAGTGTGAAAACTGAGTTTCTTTGAGAGCTGCTGGGAAGCCTGATGGTGTGTGAAGTTAGTGAGCCAAATGGAGTTGTTCTCCCACAAGAACCACTCGGCTGATCCTTCTTCAATATGCCCTTCAATAACATGCAGTGTTTCCTTGATTGAATTAGCTCTCACACCAATATTTGCGTCTAGAGCCTTTGCATTGAGGGCTATCTGAAAACGGCTGTGGCGCTGAAGTTGCCTGAGAATGTGGAGTTGGTGGCATGTGAAACCCGCATGTGGAGCATTCGTTTGTTTGGGATGCTCTACCAGGTTCATTCCTAGATAATGCACTCAAACGGCACTAAGCCTAGAGTGTGAAAACTGAGTTTCCTTGAGAGCTGCTTGGAAGCCTGATGGTGTGTGAAGTTAGTGAGCCAAATGGAGTTGTTCTCCCACAAGAACCACTCGGCTGATCCTTCTTCAATATGCCCTTCACCAACATGCAGTGTTTCCTTGATTGAATTAGCTCCCATACCAATATTTGCGTCTAGAGCCTTTGCATTGAGGGCTATCTGAAAACGGCTGTGGCGCTGAAGTTGCCTGTGAATGTGGAGTTGGTGGCATGTGAAACCCGCATGTGGAGCATTCGTTTGTGTGGGATGCTCTACCAAGTTCATTCCTAGATAATGCACTCAAAGGGCACTAAGCATAGAGTGTGAAAACTGAGTTTCCTTGAGAGCTGCTTGGAAGCCTGATGGTGTGTGAAGTTAGTGAGCCAAATGGAGTTGTTCTCCCACAAGAACCACTCGGCTGATCCTTCTTCAATATGCCCTCCACCAACATGCAGTGTTTCCTTGATTGAATTAGCTCTCACACCAATATTTGCGTCTAGAGCCTTTGCATTGAGGGCTATCTGAAAACGGCTGTGGTGCTGAAGTTGCCTGTGAATGTGGAGTTGGTGGCATGTGAAACCCGCATGTGGAGCATTCGTTTGTGTGGAATGCTCTACCAGGTTCATTTCAGTCCTAGCCATACAAAGGGCACTAAGCATAGAGTGTGAAAACTGAGTTTCCTTGAGAGCTGCTTGGAAGCCTGATGGTGTGTGACGTTAGTGAGCCAAATGGAGTTGTTCTCCCACAAGAACCACTCGGCTGATCCTTCTTCAATATGCCCTTCACCAACATGCAGTGTTTCCTTGATTGAATTAGCTCTCACAACAGTATTTGCGTCTAGAGCCTTTGCATTGAGGGCTATCTGAAAACGGCTGTGGCGCTGAAGTTGCCTGAGAATGTGGAGTTGGTGGCATGTGAAACCCGCATGTGGAGCATTCGTTTGTGTGGGATGCTCTACCAGGTTCATTCCTAGATAATGCACTCAAAGGGCACTAAGCATAGAGTGTGAAAACTGAGTTTCCTTGAGAGCTGCTTGGAAGCCTGATGGTGTGTGAAGTTAGTGAGCCAAATGGAGTTGTTCTCCCACAAGAACCACTCGGCTGATCCTTCTTCAATATGCCCTTCACCAACATGCAGGGTTTCCTTGATTGAATTAGCTCTCACACCAATATTTGCTTCTAGAGCCTTTGCATTGAGGGCTATCTGAAAACGGCTGTGGCGCTGAAGTTGCCTGAGAATGTGGAGTTGGTGGCATGTGAAACCCGCATGTGGAGCATTCGTTTGTGTGGGATGCTCTACCAGGTTCATTCCTAGATAATGCACTCAAAGGGCACTAAGCATAGAGTGTGAAAACTGAGTTTCCTTGATAGCTGCTTGGAAGCCTGATGGTGTGTGAAGTTAGTGAGCCAAATGGAGTTGTTCTCCCACAAGAACCACTCGGCTGATCATTCTTCAATATGCCCTTCACCAACATGCAGTGTTTCCTTGATTGAATTAGCTCTCACACCAATATTTGCGTCTAGAGCCTTTGCATTGAGGGCTCTCTGAAAACGGCTGTGGCGCTGAAGTTGCCTGTGAATGTGGAGTTGGTGGCATGTGAAACCCGCTTGTGGAGCATTCGTTTGTGTGGGATGCTCACCAACCTTCATTTCAGTCCTAGCCATACAAAGGGCACTAAGCATAGAGTGTGAAAACTGAGTTTCCTTGAGAGCTGCTTGGAAGCCTGATGGTGTGTGAAGTTAGTGAGCCAAATGGGAGTTGTTCTCCCACAAGAACCACTCGGCTGATCCTTCTTCAATATGCCCTTCACCAACATGCAGTGTTTTCCTTGATTGAATTAGCTCTCACACCAATATTTGCGTCTAGAACCTTTGCATTGAGGGCTATCTGAAAACGGCTGTGGCGCTGAAGTTGCCTGTGAATGTGGAGTTGGTGGCATGTGAAACCCGCATGTGGAGCATTCGTTTGTGTGGGATGCTCTACCAGGTTCATTCCTAGATAATGCACTCAAAGGGCACTAAGCATAGAGTGTGAAAACTGAGTTTCCTTGAGAGCTGTTTGGAAGCCTGATGGTGTGTGAAGTTAGTGAGCCAAATGGAGTTGTTCTCCCAAAAAAAACCACTCGGCCGATCCTTCTTCAATATGCCCTTCACCAACATGCAGTGTTTCCTTGATTGAATTAGCTCCCACACCAATATTTGCGTCTAGAGCCTTTGCATTGAGGGCTATCTGAAAACGGCTGTGGCGCTGAAGTTGCCTGTGAATGTGGAGTTGGTGGCATGTGAAACCCGCATGTGGAGCATTCGTTTGTGTGGGATGCTCTACCAGGTTCATTTCAGTCCTGGGTACTCAAAGGGCACTAAGCATAGAGTGTGAAAACTGAGTTTCCTTGAGAGCTGTTTGGAAGCCTGATGGTGTGTGAAGTTAGTGAGCCAAATGGAGTTGTTCTCCCACAAAAAACCACTCGGCCGATCCTTCTTCAATATGCCCTTCACCAACATGCAGTGTTTCCTTGATTGAATTAGCTCCCACACCAATATTTGCCTCTAGAGCCTTTGCATTGAGGGCTATCTGAAAACGGCTGTGGCGCTGAAGTTGCCTGTGAATGTGGAGTTGGTGGCATGTGAAACCCGCATGTGGAGCACTCGTGTGTGTGGGATGCTCTACCAGGTTCATTCCTAGATAATGCACTCAAAGGGCACTAAGCATAGAGTGTGAAAACTGAGTTTCCTTGAGAGCTGCTTGGAAGCCTGATGGTGTGTGAAGTTAGTGAGCCAAATGGAGTTGTTCTCCCACAAGAACCACTTGGCTGATCCTTCTTCAATATGCCCTTCACCAACATGCAGTGTTTCCTTGATTGAATTAGCTCTCACACCAATATTTGCGTCTAGAGCCTTTGCATTGAGGGCTATCTGAAAACGGCTGTGGCGCTGAAGTTGCCTGAGAATGTGGAGTAGGTGGCATGTGAAACCCGCATGTGGAGCATTCGTTTGTGTGGGATGCTCTACCAGGTTCATTCCTAGATAATGCACTCAAAGGGCACTAAGCATAGAGTGTGAAAACTGAGTTTCCTTGAGAGCTGCTTGGAAGCCTGATGGTGTGTGAAGTTAGTGAGCCAAATGGAGTTGTTCTCCCACAAGAACCACTCGGCTGATCCTTCTTCAATATGCCCTTCACCAACATGCAGTGTTTCCTTGATTGAATTAGCTCTCACACCAATATTTGCGTATATACCCTTTGCATTGAGGGCTATCTGAAAACGCCTGTGGCGCTGAAGTTGCCTGTGAATGTGGAGTTGGTGGCATGTGAAACCCGCATGTGGAGCATTCGTTTGTGTGGAATGCTAACCAAGCTTCATTTAAGTCCTAGGTCCTCAAAAGGCACTAATAGAGTGTGAAAACTGAGTTTCCTTGAGAGCTGCTTGGAAGCCTGATGGTGTGTGAAGTTAGTGAGCCAAATGGAGTTGTTCTCCCACAAGAACCACTCGGCTGATCCTTCTTCAATATGCCCTTCACCAACATGCCAGTGTTTCCTTGATTGAATTAGCTCTCACACCAATATTTGCGTCTAGAGCCTTTGCATTGAGGGCTATCTGAAAACGGGTGTGGCGCAAAAGTTGCCTGTGAATGTGGAGTTGGTGGCATGTGAAACCCGCATGTGGAACATTCGTTTGTGTGGGATGCTCTACCATGTTCATTCCTAGATAATGCACTCAAAGGGCACTAAGCATAGAGTGTGAAAACTGAGTTTCCTTGAGAGCTGCTTGGAAGCCTGATGGTGTGTGAAGTTAGTGAGCCAAATGGAGTTGTTCTCCCACAAGAACCACTTGGCTGATCCTTCTTCAATATGCCCTTCACCAACATGCAGTGTTTCCTTGATTGAATTAGCTCTCACACCAATATTTGCGTCTAGACCCTTTGCATTGAGGGCTATCTGAAAACGGCTGTGGCGCTGAAGTTGCCTGTGAATGTGGAGTTGGTGGCATGTGAAACCCGCATGTGGAGCATTCGTTTGTTTGGGATGCTCTACCAGGTTCATTCCTAGATAATGCACTCAAAGGGCACTAAGCCTAGAGTGTGAAAACTGAGTTTCCTTGAGAGCTGCTTGGAAGCCTGATGGTGTGTGAAGTTAGTGAGCCAAATGGAGTTGTTCTCCCACAAGAACCACTCGGCTGATCCTTCTTCAATATGCCCTTCACCAACATGCAGTGTTTCCTTGATTGAATTAGCTCTCATACCAATATTTGCGTCTAGAGCCTTTGCATTGAGGGCTATCTGAAAACGGCTGTGGCGCTGAAGTTGCCTGTGAATGTGGAGTTGGTGGCATGTGAAACCCGCATGTGGAGCATTCGTTTGTGTGGGATGCTCTACCAAGTTCATTCCTAGATAATGCACTCAAAGGGCACTAAGCATAGAGTGTGAAAACTGAGTTTCCTTGAGAGCTGCTTGGAAGCCTGGTGGTGTGTGAAGTTAGTGAGCCAAATGGAGTTGTTCTCCCACAAGAACCACTCGGCTGATCCTTCTTCAATATGCCCTTCACCAACATGCAGTGTTTCCTTGATTGAATTAGCTCTCACACCAGTATTTGCGTCTAGAGCCTTTGCATTGAGGGCTATCTGAAAACGGCTGTGGCGCTGAAGTTGCCTGTCAATGTGGAGTTGGTGGCATGTGAAACCCACATGTGGAACATTCGTTTGTGATGGATGCTCTACCAGGTTCATTCCTAGATAATGCAGTCAAAGGGCAGTAAGCATAGAGTGTGAAAACTGAGTTTCCTTGAGAGCTGCTTGGAAGCCTGATGGTGTGTGAAGTTAGTGAGCCAAATGGAGTTGTTCTCCCACAAGAACCACTCGGCTGATCCTTCTTCAATATGCCCTTCACCAACATGCAGTGTTTCCTTGATTGAATTAGCTCTCATACCAATATTTGCGTCTAGAGCCTTTGCATTGAGGGCTATCTGAAAACGGCTGTGGCGCTGAAGTTGCCTGTGAATGTGGAGTTGGTGGCATGTGAAACCCGCATGTGGAGCATTCGTTTGTGTGGGATGCTCTACCAGGTTCATTCCTAGATAATGCACTCAAAGGGCACTAAGCATAGAGTGTGAAAACTGAGTTTCCTTGAGAGCTGCTTGGAAGCCTGGTGGTGTGTGAAGTTAGTGAGCCAAATGGAGTTGTTCTCCCACAAGAACCACTCGGCTGATCCTTCTTCAATATGCCCTTCACCAACATGCAGTGTTTCCTTGATTGAATTAGCTCTCACACCAATATTTGCGTCTAGAGCCTTTGCATTGAGGGCTATCTGAAAACGGCTGTGGCGCTGAAGTTGCCTGTGAATGTGGAGTTGGTGGCATGTGAAACCCGCTTGTGGAGCATTCGTTTGTGTGGGATGCTCACCAACCTTCATTTCAGTCCTAGGTATTCAAAAGGCACTAAGCATAGAGTGTGAAAACTGAGTTTCCTTGAGAGCTGCTTGGAAGCCTGATGGTGTGTGAAGTTAGTGAGCCAAATGGAGTTGTTCTCCCACAAGAACCACTCGGCTGATCCTTCTTCAATATGCCCTTCACCAACATGCAGTGTTTCCTTGATTGAATTAGCTCTCACACCAGTATTTGCGTCTAGAGCCTTTGCATTGAGGGCTATCTGAAAACGGCTGTGGCGCTGAAGTTGCCTGTGAATGTGGAGTTGGTGGCATGTGAAACCCGCATGTGGAGCATTCGTTTGTGTGGGATGCTCTACCAGGTTCATTCCTAGATAATGCACTCAAAGGGCACTAAGCATAGAGTGTGAAAACTGAGTTTCTTTGAGAGCTGCTTGGAAGCCTGATGGTGTGTGAAGTTAGTGAGCCAAATGGAGTTGTTCTCCCAGAAGAACCACTCGGCTGATCCTTCTTCAATATGCCCTTCACCAACATGCAGTGTTTCCTTGATTGAATTAGCTCTCACACCAATATTTGCGTCTAGAGCCTTTGCATTGAGGGCTATCTGAAAACGGCTGTGGCGCTGAAGTTGCCTGTCAATGTGGAGTTGGTGGCATGTGAAACCCGCATGTGGAACATTCGTTTGTGATGGATGCTCTACCAGGTTCATTCCTAGATAATGCAGTCAAAGGGCGGTAAGCATAGAGTGTGAAAACTGAGTTTCCTTGAGAGCTGCTTGGAAGCCTGATGGTGTGTGAAGTTAGTGAGCCAAATGGAGTTGTTCTCCCACAAGAACCACTCGGCTGATCCTTCTTCAATATGCCCTTCACCAACATGCAGTGTTTCCTTGATTGAATTAGCTCTCACACCAATATTTGCGTCTAGAGCCTTTGCATTGAGGGCTATCTGAAAACGGCTGTGGCGCTGAAGTTGCCTGTGAATGTGGAGTTGGTGGCATGTGAAACCCGCATGTGGAGCATTCGTTTGTGTGGGGATGCTCTACCAGGTTCATTCCTAGATAATGCACTCAAAGGGCACTAAGCATAGAGTGTGAAAACTGAGTTTCCTTGAGAGCTGCTTGGAAGCCTGATGGTGTGTGAAGTTAGTGAGCCAAATGGAGTTGTTCTCCCACAAGAACCACTCGGCTGATCCTTCTTCAATATGCCCTTCACCAACATGCAGTGTTTCCTTGATTGAATTAGCTCTCACACCAATATTTGCGTATATACCCTTTGCATTGAGGGCTATCTGAAAACGCCTGTGGCGCTGAAGTTGCCTGTGAATGTGGAGTTGGTGGCATGTGAAACCCGCATGTGGAGCATTCGTTTGTGTGGAATGCTAACCAAGCTTCATTTCAGTCCTAGGTCCTCAAAAGGCACTAAGCATAGAGTGTGAAAACTGAGTTTCCTTGAGAGCTGCTTGGAAGCCTGATGGTGTGTGAAGTTAGTGAGCCAAATGGAGTTGTTCTCCCACAAGAACCACTCGGCTGATCCTTCTTCAATATGCCCTTCACCAACATGCAGTGTTTCCTTGATTGAATTAGCTCTCACACCAGTATTTGCGTCTAGAGCCTTTGCATTGAGGGCTATCTGAAAACGGCTGTGGCGCTGAAGTTGCCTGTCAATGTGGAGTTGGTGGCATGTGAAACCCGCATGTGGAGCATTCGTTTGTGTGGGATGCTCTACCAGGTTCATTCCTATATAATGCACTCAAAGGGCACTAAGCATAGAGTGTGAAAACTGAGTTTCTTTGAGAGCTGCTGGGAAGCCTGATGGTGTGTGAAGTTAGTGAGCCAAATGGAGTTGTTCTCCCACAAGAACCACTTGGCTGATCCTTCTTCAATATGCCCTTCACCAACATGCAGTGTTTCCTTGATTGAATTAGCTCTCACACCAATATTTGCGTCTAGAGGCTTTGCATTGAGGGCTATCTGAAAACGGCTGTGGCGCTGAAGTTGCCTGAGAATGTGGAGTTCGTGGCATGTGAAACCCGCATGTGGAGCATTCGTTTGTTTGGGATGCTCTACCAGGTTCATTCCTAGATAATGCACTCAAAGGGCACTAAGCCTAGAGTGTGAAAACTGAGTTTCCTTGAGAGCTGCTTGGAAGCCTGATGGTGTGTGAAGTTAGTGAGCCAAATGGAGTTGTTCTCCCACAAGAACCACTCGGCTGATCCTTCTTCAATATGCCCTTCACCAACATGCAGTGTTTCCTTGATTGAATTAGCTCTCATACCAATATTTGCGTCTAGAGCCTTTGCATTGAGGGCTATCTGAAAACGGCTGTGGCGCTGAAGTTGCCTGTCAATGTGGAGTTGGTGGCATGTGAAACCCGCATGTGGAGCATTCGTTTGTGTGGGATGCTCTACCAAGTTCATTCCTAGATAATGCACTCAAAGGGCACTAAGCATAGAGTGTGAAAACTGAGTTTCCTTGAGAGCTGCTTGGAAGCCTGATGGTGTGTGAAGTTAGTGAGCCAAATGGAGTTGTTCTCCCACAAGAACCACTCGGCTGATCCTTCTTCAATATGCCCTTCACCAACATGCAGTGTTTCCTTGATTGAATTAGCTCTCACACCAGTATTTGCGTCTAGAGCCTTTGCATTGAGGGCTATCTGAAAACGGCTGTGGCGCTGAAGTTGCCTGTCAATGTGGAGTTGGTGGCATGTGAAACCCGCATGTGGAACATTCGTTTGTGATGGATGCTCTACCAGGTTCATTCCTAGATAATGCAGTCAAAGGGCAGTAAGCATAGAGTGTGAAAACTGAGTTTCCTTGAGAGCTGCTTGGAAGCCTGATGGTGTGTGAAGTTAGTGAGCCAAATGGAGTTGTTCTCCCACAAGAACCACTCGGCTGATCCTTCTTCAATATGCCCTTCACCAACATGCAGTGTTTCCTTGATTGAATTAGCTCCCACACCAATATTTGCGTCTAGAGCCTTTGCATTGAGGGCTATCTGAAAACGGCTGTGGCGCTGAAGTTGCCTGTGAATGTGGAGTTGGTGGCATGTGAAACCCGCATGTGGAGCATTCGTTTGTGTGGGATGCTCTACCAGGTTCATTCCTAGATAATGCATTCAAAGGGCACTAAGCATAGAGTGTGAAAACTGAGTTTCCTTGAGAGCTGCTTGGAAGCCTGGTGGTGTGTGAAGTTAGTGAGCCAAATGGAGTTGTTCTCCCACAAGAACCACTCGGCTGATCCTTCTTCAATATGCCCTTCACCAACATGCAGTGTTTCCTTGATTGAATTAGCTCTCACACCAATATTTGCGTCTAGAGCCTTTGCATTGAGGGCTATCTGAAAACGGCTGTGGCGCTGAAGTTGCCTGTGAATGTGGAGTTGGTGGCATGTGAAACCCGCTTGTGGAGCATTCGTTTGTGTGGGATGCTCACCAACCTTCATTTCAGTCCTAGGTATTCAAAAGGCACTAAGCATAGAGTGTGAAAACTGAGTTTCTTTGAGAGCTGCTTGGAAGCCTGATGGTGTGTGAAGTTAGTGAGCCAAATGGAGTTGTTCTCCCACAAGAACCACTCGGCTGATCCTTCTTCAATATGCCCTTCACCAACATGCAGTGTTTCCTTGATTGAATTAGCTCTCACACCAATATTTGCGTCTAGAGCCTTTGCATTGAGGGCTATCTGAAAACGGCTGTGGCGCTGAAGTTGCCTGAGAATGTGGAGTTGGTGGCATGTGAATCCCGCATGTGGAGCATTCGTTTGTGTGGGATGCTCTACCAGGTTCATTCCTAGATAATGCACTCAAAGGGCACTAAGTATAGAGTGTGAAAACTGAGTTTCTTTGAGAGCTGCTGGGAAGCCTGATGGTGTGTGAAGTTAGTGAGCCAAATGGAGTTGTTCTCCCAGAAGAACCACTCGGCTGATCCTTCTTCAATATGCCCTTCAACAACATGCAGTGTTTCCTTGATTGAATTAGCTCTCACACCAATATTTGCGTCTAGAGCCTTTGCATTGAGGGCTATCTGAAAACGGCTGTGGCGCTGAAGTTGCCTGTCAATGTGGAGTTGGTGGCATGTGAAACCCGCATGTGGAACATTCGTTTGTGATGGATGCTCTACCAGGTTCATGCCTAGATAATGCAGTCAAAGGGCGGTAAGGATAGAGTGTGAAAACTGAGTTTCCTTGAGAGCTGCTTGGAAGCCTGATGGTGTGTGAAGTTAGTGAGCCAAATGGAGTTGTTCTCCCACAAGAACCACTCGGCTGATCCTTCTTCAATATGCCCTTCACCAACATGCAGTGTTTCCTTGATTGAATTAGCTCTCACACCAATATTTGCGTCTAGAGCCTTTGCATTGAGGGCTATCTGAAAACGGCTGTGGCGCTGAAGTTGCCTGTGAATGTGGAGTTGGTGGCATGTGAAACCCGCATGTGGAGCATTCGTTTGTGTGGGATGCTCTACCAGGTTCATTCCTAGATAATGCACTCAAAGGGCACTAAGCCTAGAGTGTGAAAACTGAGTTTCCTTGAGAGCTGCTTGGAAGCCTGGTGGTGTGTGAAGTTAGTGAGCCAAATGGAGTTGTTCTCCCACAAGAACCACTCGGCTGATCCTTCTTCAATATGCCCTTCACCAACATGCAGTGTTTCCTTGATTGAATTAGCTCTCACACCAATATTTGCGTCTAGAGCCTTTGCATTGAGGGCTATCTGAAAACGGCTGTGGCGCTGAAGTTGCCTGAGAATGTGGAGTTGGTGGCATGTGAAACCCGCATGTGGAGCATTCGTTTGTGTGGGATGCTCTACCAGGTTCATTCCTAGATAATGCACTCAAAGGGCACTAAGCATAGAGTGTGAAAACTGAGTTTCCTTGAGAGCTGCTTGGAAGCCTGATGGTGTGTGAAGTTAGTGAGCCAAATGGAGTTGTTCTCCCACAAGAACCACTCGGCTGATCCTTCTTCAATATGCCCTTCACCAACATGCAGTGTTTCCTTGATTGAATTAGCTCTCACACCAATATTTGCGTCTAGAGCCTTTGCATTGAGGGCTATCTGAAAACGGCTGTGGCGCTGAAGTTGCCTGTGAATGTGGAGTTGGTGGCATGTGAAACCCGCTTGTGGAGCATTCGTTTGTGTGGGATGCTCACCAACCTTCATTTCAGTCCTAGGTACTCAAAAGGCACTAAGCATAGAGTGTGAAAACTGAGTTTCCTTGAGAGCTGCTTGGAAGCCTGATGGTGTGTGAAGTTAGTGAGCCAAATGGAGTTGTTCTCCCACAAGAACCACTCGGCTGATCCTTCTTCAATATGCCCTTCACCAACATGCAGTGTTTCCTTGATTGAATTAGCTCTCACACCAATATTTGCGTCTAGAGCCTTTGCATTGAGGGCTATCTGAAAACGGCTGTGGCGCTGAAGTTGCCTGTGAATGTGGAGTTGGTGGCATGTGAAACCCTCATGTGGAGCATTTGTTTGTGTGGGATGCTCTACCAGGTTCATTCCTATATAATGCACTCAAAGGGCACTAAGCATAGAGTGTGAAAACTGAGTTTCCTTGAGAGATGTTTGGAAGCCTGATGGTGTGTGAAGTTAGTAAGCCAAATGGAGTTGTTCTCCCACAAGAACCACTCGGCTGATCCTTCTTCAATATGCCCTTCACCAACATGCAGTGTTTCCTTGATTGAATTAGCTCTCACACCAATATTTGCGTCTAGAGCCTTTGCATTGAGGGCTATCTGAAAACGGCTGTGGCGCTGAAGTTGCCTGTGAATGTGGAGTTGGTGGCATGTGAAACCCGCATGTGGAGCATTCGTTTGTGTGGGATGCTCACCAACCTTCATTTCAGTCCTAGGTACTCAAAAGGCACTAAGCATAGAGTGTGAAAACTGAGTTTCCTTGAGAGCTGCTTGGAAGCCTGATGGTGTGTGAAGTTAGTGAGTCAAATGGAGTTGTTCTCCCACAAGAACCACTCGGATGATCCTTCTTCAATATGCCCTTCACCAACATGCAGTGTTTCCTTGATTGAATTAGCTCTCACACCAATATTTGCGTCTAGAGCCTTTGCATTGAGGGCTATCTGAAAACGCCTGTGGCGCTGAAGTTGCCTGAGAATGTGGAGTTGGTGGCATGTGAAACCCGCATGTGGAGCATTCGTTTGTGTGGGATGCTCTACCAGGTTCATTCCTAGATAATGCACTCAAAGGGCACTAAGCATAGAGTGTGAAAACTGAGTTTCCTTGAGAGCCCTTGAGAGCTGCTTGGAAGCCTGATGGTGTGTGAAGTTAGTGAGCCAAATGGAGTTGTTCTCCCACAAGAACCACTCGGCTGATCCTTCTTCAATATGCCCTTCACCAACATGCAGTGTTTCCTTGATTGAATTAGCTCTCACACCAATATTTGCGTATATACCCTTTGCATTGAGGGCTATCTGAAAACGCCTGTGGCGCTGAAGTTGCCTGTGAATGTGGAGTTGGTGGCATGTGAAACCCGCATGTGGAGCATTCGTTTGTGTGGAATGCTAACCAAGCTTCATTTCAGTCCTAGGTCCTCAAAAGGCACTAAGCATAGAGTGTGAAAACTGAGTTTCCTTGAGAGCTGCTTGGAAGCCTGATGGTGTGTGAAGTTAGTGAGCCAAATGGAGTTGTTCTCCCACAAAAAGAACCACTCGGCTGATCCTTCTTCAATATGCCCTTCACCAACATGCAGTGTTTCCTTGATTGAATTAGCTCTCACACCAATATTTGCGTCTAGAGCCTTTGCATTGAGGGCTATCTGAAAACGGCTGTGGCGCTGAAGTTGCCTGTGAATGTGGAGTTGGTGGCATGTGAAACCCGCATGTGGAGCATTCGTTTGTGTGGGATGCTCTACCAGGTTCATTCCTAGATAATGCACTCAAAGGGCACTAAGCCTAGAGTGTGAAAACTGAGTTTCCTTGAGAGCTGCTTGGAAGCCTGGTGGTGTGTGAAGTTAGTGAGCCAAATGGAGTTGTTCTCCCACAAGAACCACTCGGCTGATCCTTCTTCAATATGCCCTTCACCAACATGCAGTGTTTCCTTGATTGAATTAGCTCTCACACCAATATTTGCGTCTAGAGCCTTTGCATTGAGGGCTATCTGAAAACGGCTGTGGCGCTGAAGTTGCCTGAGAATGTGGAGTTGGTGGCATGTGAAACCCTTCCGCATGTGGAGCATTCGTTTGTGTGGGATGCTCTACCAGGTTCATTCCTAGATAATGCACTCAAAGGGCACTAAGCATAGAGTGTGAAAACTGAGTTTCCTTGAGAGCTGCTTGGAAGCCTGATGGTGTGTGAAGTTAGTGAGCCAAATGGAGTTGTTCTCCCACAAGAACCACTCGGCTGATCCTTCTTCAATATGCCCTTCACCAACATGCAGTGTTTCCTTGATTGAATTAGCTCTCATACCAATATTTGCGTCTAGAGCCTTTGCATTGAGGGCTATCTGAAAACGGCTGTGGCGCTGAAGTTGCCTGTGAATGTGGAGTTGGTGGCATGTGAAACCCGCTTGTGGAGCATTCGTTTGTGTGGGATGCTCACCAACCTTCATTTCAGTCCTAGGTACTCAAAAGGCACTAAGCCTAGAGTGTGAAAACTGAGTTTCCTTGAGAGCTGCTTGGAAGCCTGATGGTGTGTGAAGTTAGTGAGCCAAATGGAGTTGTTCTCCCACAAGAACCACTCGGCTGATCCTTCTTCAATATGCCCTTCACCAACATGCAGTGTTTCCTTGATTGAATTAGCTCTCACACCAATATTTGCGTCTAGAGCCTTTGCATTGAGGGCTATCTGAAAACGGCTGTGTGCGCTGAAGTTGCCTGTGAATGTGGAGTTGGTGGCATGTGAAACCCGCATGTGGAGCATTCGTTTGTGTGGGA